>NW_010365594.1:0-56116 GCF_000414095.1 Morus notabilis
CATAATAAGATTATGTGGAACAAGAACACAGACACAATATGAATTTCTAGTAATTTCTATTAAGAATAGAAATTCTAATTGAGTCTACTGATGGTCATATATAGAATGATCTTAATCTTGAGTTCTTAGCAGTCTTCTATTTATAGATTTGTGTCTTTTAATTTATTCGGTACGGATTCTGAGATCCTGAATCCTATTCATTGTATTTTAGAGACATTATGAAGTAGGTAGCGGAGAATGTTATTATACGAGATGAAATTCATTCCTTATTGAGAAAGAAGTAGATAAATAATTCTCTTGAGGGTTGATTCGGTACTTGGACGAGTAGGAGCGCCGATTCATGAATGTGTTTTATGAATCACTATCCATTAGAGAATCAATGGTACTCAAGGATAAAGATGTAATTAGAGAGGTTAACGGATTTCACCTAGCTCTAATTATAAATTATTTATGGAGGATTGATCTATATGCAATGATTACATTACATGGACACTTCACAGTTTAGAAGTAATTTATATCTATAATTACGAGAGTGCAACTCTAAGTTTATAGTGGAGTAACTATTAGAATTAATAAGATTAATTAATTAATTAAAGTGTTTAATTAATTATTAATTTTATTGGAACTCAAAATTATAGGTCCATAAGTCTCCACGTCGTCCTTGTAATTCTACAAGACACTAAGGGCAAAATGAGAATTTTAGAATTACAGAATTCTAAAATTAAACACTCAAGAATAATTAATTGAGAATTAATTATTATTTAAATAATGTAATTATTTAAATTTAAATTTGAATTTTGGATCACTTATTTGAAGGTGTTCACATAGTATTAACGCAAGGTACAGTGTGAACACATCTAGTATTATCCATTTAACTTATTTGATAAGTTGTTCAAATTAGAATTCAATTAATTTAAGTTTAGCTTAAATTATAATTTGAATTTGTGTTAAAATTGGACTATAGGATAAATGATGATTTTCTCTTCCTTCCCTATCTGCTTTTGGCGCCTACCACAGGGTTAAGGATCCCTATCTTGGCCGGCCATACATAGGATAAGGGAGGAAAACTTTTGTTCCAAATTCAAATAGGAGAAAATAGATAAGCTTTATCTTGGAGATAAAGGCAAGACTTCTTCTAGGAGTCTAACTACTATTCTATAAATAAGGATATAGTAGAAAATTGTGAGACACAATTTTTGAAACAATTTTTGACACAATTTTTGCTCCTAATTTTAGAGGGTGGCCTAATTCTTCCAAGAGTTGAGAGGAAAAATTTTTTCTCTAAAAATTTCATGTCGTGTATGCGTTGGTGTTCGTGAAAATTCTTGAGTGTTTTTGTTAACCCGTTTTGTTTTTAGGTGTGCCCAAACACACGTCTTCGTAGATTCAAAGAATTGACGAGGAAGGCTCGGGTTTTCTAAACAAAGCATTGGAGCGAGGATTGTTCGAGGTCAAAGAACTCAAGTTATTATCATAATCGGTCGCTAGGTATAATTTCTATTCGAGTTCTTAATTAATAAATTAATGTGATTAATTTATTCGTGCATAAATTAATATAATCTATAGAGTATCTCAAAGGTTTTATAAAAATTTTTGTTATACACGATCCGCTACCCTCATTCTTCCGCATCCAAATTCGATTCGGTAACCAATACTAAACGATAAACGTGCCTACTTGATCACACATGGCCCACCGAACCACAACTCATGGGAGTTCCTCGAGCGTGACTTAAATCCACGAAGCGAGCTCAATAATATCGTGTGACGTCATGGTGGGAGCCTAAAACCTTTAATAGGCTTCGTATAAAATTGGGTATCAATACACACAAAATACTTATTCTTAATCAAGGACATAATATCATGTATGATTTACTCTTTTTAGGCAGGATTTGAATGATTCATCTAATATACAAGTTTTTTTTTTTTTTATTTGCATTATTTCCACCCAAAAGTAGGAAACAAAACATATAACATGGCCATGAAGATGAAAGTTCACTATTCATATCACGTGTATCACACGTGTCTTGGAACAGGGGACAAGAAAGCCCGCAAATCAAGCAAATTCCGGTAGTAAAACAGAGAATCTCATCAAACTTTCTTTTCTCTTCAGGAAATAACTTTACCATATTATTGTTCTTTTTCTTGTAAATATTATGTTATTGTTTGTTCACTTTAGTGTACTAGAAAAAAAATAATAAAAGGGGTTATTTTAGTGATCCCAAATAGAGCTCCTTGTGAATCGTGATTAATCTATAAGAAATTTCGACAGTATAACGTGTTTTTCCGATTACAAGTAAGTATTGTTATTTTAACGTTTAGATTAAATTTTAAATAACGTGATTTGTAATTATAACAGTTTTATATTACACTGTGTAAATTTTATAACGTAGATGCTCATAAATTAAATCATTTAAATTTAATTTAATAATTAAAATATATGTTCTTATAAGTAATTAAAAATGATAAAATTTAACGTTTGATTTGCGATGGTAGCCGTTTTATCCGTATTATTTTTCTTGTAAAATATAAACAAGAAAATTACATGCGCGCAGTAATAATAAGAACTCAAGAAGAAAGAAAGGCATGTTGGCCAAACCTGCAGTCCATCTGGAAACACGTATCTTACATGCGGGGGTTTCTGACCATTGGTCAACACGTGACCAAAAAGTCAATGGGTTTAACGGTGTGATGATGACATGAAGATATCATCTGTGAGAAAGTGGGGCCCAGGGAATGATTACAGCCACTCTATGAATGCCATGTCCATCCCTTCCTCATCCTCTAGAAATATATCATCATCCGTAACAATATCGGCTGATCAATTATCAAAAATATATATATATATATATATATATATATATCGGCTGATCGGAAAGAGGTGATGAAAAAGGTTGATTTTATTGGAATTCCAGTTTTCCAATGTGATAAATTTCCATTTTTCAGCATACCAACTTTTTCTTGTTTTTTGCTTTCCTATGCTCACATTTTTCCCTAAGCCAATAAAAGTGCCATTGCAACTGAAAAAGATGCTTTTCGATAGAAATAGTTGGAAAAAGATGTTGTCTCATATTACTGTTAATCTGGTATTACTTTGGCGCTTAACCAATCCGTTTGATAAATGTTTAGCACTTTTTTTTCCCCCCAAATTTTCATCTCCTTCAAAGTGTTATTCACTTTTTTTTATACCATGGGTTTTATTTTTATTCAAAAAGCATCCATCTGTACTGATGAAGTCAGAAATATTTTTTGTACGAGAGTTAATTTTAACTGCATCAAAAATTTAACTAAAATTTATTGTTAAGTTACTGTAAATTATTTAAGACAAGATTTCATATCTTAAAAAGTATTGCATAGTAGCCACATTATCACAGTTATTGAAGATTTTTTCTATGTATATAAATAAAGTATCATTAATCAATTGATTTTCAATTCGATTATGTTATCAATTCTTCACAATATTCATAATATAAAAATACAATCTCTACAAAAGTGATACAAGAAGTAGAGTAATACTAAGGTTGAAAGTAGATAAACTAATAGATGTATTATTTAAGAGACGTTTGGTTCATAGATTCAGAACCATGATTCAGAATTATTCTCATTTTATGTGTGTTTTTTGTGAGAGAAAATACTGAAGCGAGCCACGAACTATAATTCGAATCATGCCATGAATCTCCCTTCCAAACGAACCCTTATTCTTAGATAGTTATAGAAGGCCTTTAAAGTTCAGATTAATAGTGTTTTTTAGAAAGTAGTATTCTTAGAGGTGTTTCTTTGGAAAGTAATAATTTTTTTTTAATGGAGGTTTAAAGATTATATTTTCAGTTTTTTATAAGGGGCTATATCTAATTCTTCATAATTTTATCTATAGATATATATAGGTTAAAAAAAATTAAAAAAGTTGAGTCCTAGGCCTTAGTTGCCTTCCTCAATGACTATAAGGTTTTAATCTCATCAAAAGCATACCTTATTAAATATACACAAAAATATATGTATACAATGTAGATCTTATTTGGGTAGTGTTGGGTCAAATATTCTTATTAAATACTCTCTAATAATAAGAATTCTATGTTAGGATAAAAAAATAGATTAGTATCTATTTTTAGTCTCTAAATATAGACCAAAATTCATTATTGGTCACAAATTTAATTTATACTAAACCATACATGGTCTTGAAGTGTCTTTTTTCGTCAAGTTTTTAACAGTTACATGAATGAAATGACTAATTTAGAATAATTTGGTAGATTAAGAATTCTTAATTTGACGTTTTGAAGGCCAAGAACAAAAAAGAAATTTGGTTTATAATTCAAGTACTAAAATGAGTTTAGCAAAAAAAAGAAAAGAAAAGAGTAGTAGTTACAATTGTAAATCCAATGACGAAATTAGTAATTTTTATGAGAAGGGGTTAATAACTATATCTACAACAAAAATTTAAGGAGTATAAGATTGTAAGCTTTGTACAATTTCTTAAAAATATACGTATATATGTGTAGGTAAAAAAAAAAAAAAAAAAAGTTGAGAGGGCTCATCAGCTACGTCCCTGTGTAGATTGTAACAAGTTCTACTAAATTTGTATTTTCTTTTGATTTAACACAATTCTAATACCTAACGGTTTAAAATGACACAATGAACAGACAAATTTATTATTATTATTTTAATTGTTATTGAAGAATACAAAATTATTTTGTTTTAAGACTTCTTTGTCAACTGTTCGACCTACTGCCCTACTTTTGTTCTTGGTGAACTCATTCCAAGTTTTTCTTGTAAGATTTGCATATCTAAATTTTGATTAAGGAAGGACAAATCTGCCGTTATTATTTTTCTATCCTCCTATCTCTTCCTTTGATAATTATTTATCATGTCATGTAAATATATGACCTCACTATATAAACAGAAACGAAAAATAATTTCAAAAGAAAGGAGAAACCTAAAATACTTAAATAATTAAATTAGATATCAAAATATGAATGAAGAGTTAACCAAAAGAATAGAAAAATGGAAAACTGGGAAGTATTGGCTCTATTAATCATCACTATGACTTCTGACTCTCTTTTTAGTAGTAAACGAGTTTATATTCGACGCGTTGCTGCGGAATATATTGTTGTAATATATGAAATATTTGAGATTTTTATATACATATTTCTTATATTCGACGCGTTGCTACGAAATATATTGTTGTAATATATGAAATATTTGAGATTTTTATATACATATTTACATATATATACATATACGTGATTCAAAATATATTCATACATATATACATACACATATACAATATAAAACATTAATGTTGTTTCAATCCTTACGTTTTTTTTAAGTAAGATAGGAATGTTAAAAAATAAAAATTAGTGAATAAAATTTTTAAAGAAATTGACAAACTTTTATCATACATAGTGTAAATTAAATGATATAAGAAAAAATATATTACTTTATCCTTATACGTTTTTTAAAATGTTCCGTTACTTTTGATTCAGAGTTGATATTGTGGAATATTATTTAAATATGTATTTAAAATAATAAAAATTATTTTTTATATTTAACATATTTTATCTTGTGCTTGATCTTTTTATGATTGGCATATATGGATTAATTGTGGTTGGGTCTGATATATGTGACGATGGTGTTGGTTGAGGACTGAAATGAAAAAAAAAATTTAATATGTATTTAAAACAATAAATTTTTTTTAGACATATATGATATAAATTAATAAATCTGTCTTGCCTTTGTGAATCCATTGATGCATAGTCATTTTTCTATTCTCTCTTTATTTTGTATCGTGCAAAATATAAAATCAGATAAATCAAAATTTGTAAATATTTTCAATCCCTCTATTTACAGCAAGAAGATGGGCACTCACTGAGCTTGGGAATAATATTGGACCCACGTCAGCAGCTAGAAAGGTAAGCAAGAGAGAGAGGGGCAAACAACAGACACACGTGTTGAACCATCTTCAATATCAAGAAATTGAATTAACACGTGGTGGCGTCATTACATAATCAAGAGGGTAAAACCGGAAAATAAAAAATCAAATGAAGGAATAACAAAAGATAAAACAGAAAAGACACTGTTCATTTCACTATAATGTGAACAATAAAACTCTTCATTTACTTTAGTATATGTATAATGTATGTATCCCTTGAGTAATGAGTATTACAAGTGATATGTGAAAAATTGCAAACTAGGGGTTTATTGGAGTAATTATGCAACGACAAATTAGTTCAGTCATTTACGTTGTAAAGGTTGTGGGACCCACCTTGGCATCTCATGAGTGAATATGAAACATAAAAGTGAGAGTTAGAAGACATTGTAACCACATTTGTCCTTTTCACTTTAAAAATCAATTTGGTTTAAAGCCAAGCTGTTCTCAAATATTGACCATAAAAGAACAAAAAGAAAAATAACAAACAAATTAAGTTAAGATAGAAATTTACTTGTTGATTGAGCACCTATATTTCACACTGTGGAGGCAGCATTCATATATAAGTGCTTTTCAAGCCATAATTAATGAGTGTTAGCTAACTCACTATTAAGTTGAAAAGTAAATTTTTGAAAATGAAAGGTTTCTATATTGTCCTTCCAAGGTTACTTGTTGCATTCTTCTATAAAAAAAAAATTTTATGTTATTAATTAAGAAACTTTTATGGCAAGAACGGTTATTTATTCTATCTATAGCACTGTTATTTTAATTGTTAAATTAGTTTTTTAACGGTATGATTGTGAGTAGTAGTAGTTTCGTAGTACACGTCATAAATTTTTAACATACACTAAATCTGACGGTTAAAAAACTAATCAAACATTAAAAATTAAAGTTCCTACCGATTGCATAAAATAACAATATAAGAGGTACCTGTTAATCAAGGAAAGAAGCAAATAGTCATGTGGCAGTGATATGGACTGTGGAGAATTTTTCAGCTTGGTTGGATCACTTTCACAATATAACTCCAACAATTGTGGGTGGTTTACCTTTTGTAAAGACACCTACCTAGTAATTTAAGTACAAATGAGTGTGTATTTTACTAGTCTAGATTGAACAATTATTGAAAATATAATTCTTAAAGATGTAGTTGAAAGAAGCAGTCTAAGATATAAATGCAAATTTATTTGTTCCAAGAGACACATAAACCCAAGTCAAGGAGTCACTCTACAATTATCTTCAACAAGCATCAACAATGATTGCTGCTATGTGGTGAGAAATTAATCCCAAATAGTTAGCAAATATTAAAGAGTCATTATTTTAAGGAGAGAGGTCCAAGAAGAGACGAGATTCACTTTTTTCTTTATACCTTCAAAATGCAATTTTCTTTTTCTCCATTTTTCCCCTTCCTTTTCTTTAATTAGTTTTTTTTTTTTTTTTTTTGACTCAAAATTTAGCTTTGCTAGTTGCTATGTTAGTACTTACTAGCATTGTAACTTAGATGAATAATTGACATATTAGCATGATGTATAAAACCACTTATGATGGAGGTAGATAGGGCTGGTGGCAAGAGATTGTAGAATTTCAGCTTTTTTTTTTTTTTTTTTTTTTTTTTTTTTTTTAAAAAAATTTTAAAATTTTTGGATCGGTTATGTTCCTATCGATAAAAAGCTCAAATATGTCCCTATTAAATAGTACAAATTATAAGTAATGTCCCTACTAAAATATACCCCTAATCAGTTAAAAATGAGACCTTACACACTATTAAGATCCACGAAAACTCTAGCCTGAAGCTTTAAGAAATCAATCTACCCCAGTTATAGATTGATCTATTTCAAGAAAAAAAAAATAAATAAACAAAGCTATTTTTATTAAAAAAAAAAAAAGAAATAACTATATTCTATGAACTTTTTACTATCTTTTATATTTGTAATATTGTGCTCCCACCATTGAAAAAAATAATAATGATATCTTATATCCACGTATTTTAAACTTTACTAGCAATGCATAGACCACACATTTATTTAATTTATATTCAAAATATGTAACTAGTTTAGATAAAGAAAAAAGGTTGGATGAGAGACACAATTAATAACAACTAGCTAGCTACTAGCTAGTGCTTGTTTTGTCAAAGAATTAAGAGCAAGAAAACAGGGACACATTGGTCCACTGGTTCCTTTCCCCACTTTATCACTACAATAATGAGAAATGAGGTCCATTTTATGGTTTCCAGCTACATATACATGCATATATAGATATATAGATATATAATCTTCTTGGTCTAAATATGCTTTTATCTGAATTACCACACATTTAGATCACACCAAGCAAATATGGGCTTTTTGTATATGTCCTTATGGAAATGATTATAGCTTAAACATCTAATCATGTTGATTTCAGTTTTCTTGATTGTGATTTCCTTGGAATTTAACTCTTGAAGGTAATATCCTTAAAAATCTTCCAAAGCATACATCAATGATTCTATAACAACAGAAAAGAGGATGACAAAAAAGTCTTTCATTTTGTTATGTCTTGTAGTGTTGAGCCAAAGGTTGAGGTTGCTATCAATGGCCAGAAAACAAACACTTAAAACAAGGTCTATTTTGGATAGTTTATACAATTGTGATAAAAGTGTTGTTTGGTTGTGGGTCTTCATCGTTGTCCATTTAAGTGCATGCCTATATGAACTTTCCCAATTGATAGTCGGTAGATTTTCCCAAATTTCCATGGTTTCAAGTGGAAAAATCATTTCCCATGTAAAAGCACCTGAATCATGTCCACTTTAGCATTTTCTAGTCCTAATTTGAAAAAGTAAAATGGCTACTAAATAAATTTTATCTCGTTATAACATTACATTGTTGTGCGTAAATTATCATATGAATCGAGAGGTAAAAAAACTATCATCTAAACCGTCTAAAACCGTTTGGTCTTATAATACAAGAGATTTAAAAGTAGTGGGGCTTTGAGAAAATTGCAGATTCTATTCCGTTTTGTATTATAAAAAGAAGAAAATTACAAAAATAACCTTTCTTTTTCATCATCATATTATTTATATCATTAAATAATATTATTGTTGAATCATATATTATGAAAACATACGAAAAATATCATGAGAAAAAAAATGATAGAATATGAAAGATATTCTACCAGAATATTAATGACATAAATGATTAATTTTAAACCAAGGCGGAAATAAAATAATTTAATTTCTTTTATCGCATTCTTGAAAATTTCAAAAAAAAAAAATTATACATTAATGACTTTGATCTCACAAATATAATAGAGGGACACTGGTTGAAATAAACAAATTGTTTCATGGTAAATTTTCTATGGCTGCGAGCTCCTATTTAGAGATCGGCGAGAAATAAACTTACCTTGATTTTTCAACCAATAAAAAATGAGATCTTTTCCCTATAAAGTAGAAAGTAGATCAAGCAGAAAAATTCAAGCTAACAACATATTAGATCTCTTGTTTTGTTTATAGTTATTGGCTAATCTGAAAGTTAGCGTAACATATGAAAGTTCTCACTTCAATTATTTCCTATCCAAATAATAAAACATACATATAAACTAACAAAAACTAGCTGTAAATATTATAGAAGAGAGGATTTGTTTCTGTTATTTTGTTAATTCAACTCTATGGAAATGCTAGCTTTTCTTTTCTTTTCTTTTTTTTTTTAAAAAAAAAAACTTTGTATATTTGAATGTTCTTGTCTGTAAACATTTTTTCTCTAGTTTTCTTCTTAAAACTTCTTTTCTTAAGTATGTCCCAACTTTTTTCTTGTATATTTTTCTCAAATGTGGTCTTGATAAGTATTTCTTTAATCATTTATGTTTTTCTTTAAATCTTGTATTTTTAAATGTTTCCCATTAGAATATTTTTCTGATTCTCTTTAAAATATTTTTTTTTTCAAAAAAATATATCCTTACTTAAACGAATTTCTCACGTAGTCCTTTATACTATAACTAATATATTTTTTAACTAATTGACTCTCTAATCAATAGGCAAGACCTAATTTAGTTAAACGTTTAAAGGTTGAAAAGTACTTGCTTGCTCTTTCATTTTTTTCATCCTTGCATTTTTAAATCCTTTTCATTGAATTTTTTTCTCTAATTTTTCTTTAAAATAATGCTTCTCACATACATGTTTATTTAAGAGAAAAGTAAACGGTTTGTCATCGTTTTGTGCAAACTATTATTTATGTCATTCTAAATAATTGAGTATCATTATGATATTTTATTTTTTTTATTAATTAAATGATAATTATTTATTACTAAGTGAAGTGATATAAATAATATTTTTTATCATCTTGAGTGGTATTTCTTATTTCTTCCTTTAATAATTTTTTTTAACCAGTACTTTAATAAATATTTTGATATATGTTGCTAAAAAAATTTTTGTTAGATTTAACTAGAGTTTCCACGTTTCTAAAATTTCTATTGATACGTTGACATGTTTTTGTGATTTGCTGTTATGTTTTCGTAGTTTGATGCTTGGATTTTTTTTGTTTATAATCTGATATTTGGAGTTTGCTGATGTTAGTTTAGCGATAATTTTTCTTTTTTTATTTGAGTGGATTTAAAAACTATATATATATATATATATATTTGAATCATTGTAATATGCAAGGTTACTCTAAGGCGCCCCTACGGCTACTTTTTTTTTAATGAAAATGAAAAATAATTTAACAGACTATCTAAAATACTCTACTAATTTGCTCTTCAGCATCCGACTTTGGCGACCATAGATGATAAAAAATTTCTTGCTTAAATGAAATTTTTTATTGAAAATAAAAGAGAATCATATAACACTTCGGCCCCAACGATTGGAGATTCCCTATCAGTTTTTACTAGATTCCTCTTCGACAGCTCCAATCAGTTTTTACTAGATTCCTCTTCGGCATGGTAGCCGAAACCAGAGACGACCGATCACATTTTTGTTGAAAATAAAAAATAATCTGACCGATTATGAAAAATAATCTAATAAATTACTCTCCAACAAGGTCTAACACCGACGATTGGAGACAGCAGACCATTTTTTAGTTGGCAATATCAACATCATTTTATATCAGTTGGAGGCTTGTCTCAAACTGCTAGAAAAACTGGCTGTTGGAATAGGCCCGTCAAGTAATTCAAATTTACATGAAAGAACGGAGGAGTGGAAAGAAAAAAAAAAATGGAAATGTTTCAACACTATATGAAATGAATGAACAAAAGTAGAGCTGTAAGTCGGGCTGGCCCTAGGCCTGTCAAGCTTTAAGATCGGGTTGGGCCGAAAGGCTGAAATTTCACCTTTATTTGCCACTGGCGTATTCGTCGTCCTTCTCTCCTTTGTAGTGCTTGAAATATTAGAGCCTGTTTGGTAAAGAGATTCATAGCCCATTTGGTAAAGAGATTCATTCCCTAATTTGAATAATGATTCATAGTTCGCTACAGTATTTTCTCTCACAAAAAATACACGTAAATTAAAAATAATTCTAATCTATGAACTAAACGGGCTCTAAGTTATTGCTTTGTGCCCTTTGTCCAAATGGAGCACGCCCTTAGAAATTTGGAGATTCGGCTAAAAACAACTTTGCATGATCGCATCGAGTAAATGGTCGAGCGCCAAATTGTAATGAGACCTCCCCTTCTTGTGCAAGGATAACAGCCACAAACTTGGCAACAATATTGGTTCTTCGAAGAAAGGCGCATTACTATTTTTTCCAATGGCCACAAATCCAGAGACTTGACCGTTATGTTTGTTCCTTGACATTTCAGCAAAGCTCATATGTGTCACTGTTTGGAGCCAAATAAAATGTCCTGTATACGGCCTAATTTGACTCAGATTTGTTTTTGGGCCTCCACCTAACCCTTTTAAGCCCTATTGCCTTTAAGAGGTTCTAATAATGCCTTGTGCTTCCTTGCTTTGGGCTAACGTTTCTAACTCCCGACCAACTATAGGCCCGACTTTTATAGGCCCAAAATTAGGATGGCTTCCTATGCAGGGACGCCATTTGGGATGAGATTACTGGTACACGTGGGTCCTCCCCACTTTCGTGCTTGCCAAGAGAAGATGGATCGATTTAGCGTACTGCCACGCCGTCTCTGCCTCCACCGGCTCTACAACCGCCATTAAAACTGGCGTTCTTGAATTTCGAGTCTATCGTCATGCGTTCATCGGAAACTACCACATTGCCGGAATTATAACCGTATTTTTAAGGCCTCGTTCACTTCGCGGATTCGAGTTTTCAATTCGAACTAAGATGTGACATTTTCTGAGAGCTTTTCACTATAGCAAAAAAAAATTAAATGCGATATTTTCTGAGAATTTTTTACTGTAGAAACCTAAATGTTGAGATCTGGATCTACTTTTTCGCCTCCCTCCTTTCTCCCGTTCGCTTCTCCATGAAACTCCCCCAATGCTTCTGCAAATTAAGCCCCCAATTCTGCCATTAGAGATCATAATGTGTGGCTGATTGTTCTCCAAATTGATCAATCCGAGATGGACCCTTGCTCCCTGACAAGGAATCTCCAAAATTGGCGACGTAAATCCCTCCTTGAAACCTCTAATCTTAATCTTGGCATACAAAAGAAAAGATTGATCTAAGGTTTCTTTCACAGTTTCAATGAGTCCGCCACTGGCGTCGCCTATGATTTTAAACACATGGTAGTTCCATAAATTAAGAGGCAATCCCTCAATTCCTATCCAACTGTTTATGGCTCTTCTATTTGGACATATTCCCAATGTGAATACAACTGTTTTTGATTATGTCAAAAGGCTTTGTTCTCTACTATGGGACCTGTTCTCTAAATCACTTCGTGTTGGGTTGCATTCGAGGAGGAAGTCTTTAAGACTGCCCCTACGATTATCTTTTCGAACTGTTGTAACCCCCAACTTCTCCCAACGAGATTGTAAATAGCTTTAAACTAATCCTAAACTCATGGTAACACTAGTTGGAAGTAACCGGACTCATATCCGAAAATAGGAGAGTACAAAGTGAGATGTTTAAACTTCTAGAAAGGAGGGTAGGACCGACAATATGGGTCACGACACGACGATACGACTCAAAAACAACACGAATTTTACGGATTAGGATTGAGAAAAAAGAGGTTCGGGTTAGAATTTGATCGACCTGAAATTGACACGAAAAACATTGGTCAATTTCAGTTTAGACCTGCCTAACCTGAACACGACACGAAACTCGTAAAAAACTAAAAAATACATATATTTTTCATTTCATATTTTAAATTTTATTATGAACTTGTGATATCATGATAGTTATACTCAAAATCTTATACTATTATTTGCTTAATTTCAGTAGATGTTATTGTAATTTAGTGTGTTATAAATTTTAATTTATTTCTAATATGTAATAAACTAAATAAAAGTATATAATTTTCGTGTCAATTTCAAATTCACGGGTCAATTTCGTATCACGGGTAATTTTCAAGTCGTGTCGTGTCAACTCGTAAAGTGATCGTGTCGTGTTCGAGTTGTGGTTTTTAAAAAATTTCGTGTCACGGGTCGTATTTAGGTTGACTGTAAATTTAAAAAGAAACGATTAAAACACGACACGTGACAAAAATTGTCACTCTTAGAGGAGAGAGAGCATCTCCCTCATCGTCTTTGTAAGAAAATATGGATCATGTTAAAACACTAGTTATAAGCATGTTCAAGAAAATGGGATTAAATATAAATATCTAGTACTTCACATAAGCAAAAGCACCACAAAATTTATCTTCCTTTTATGGGCACAATGTTGTTATATATTACTCTTGCATGCTGAACATAGTAGTATCAACTACACACACACATATATATATATATATATATATATTCATACGTAAGAGATACAAATTAAGTTGATAATTCTATTTTGGTCTACTGCTACCTAACTGAGCTAACTTTGTATATATATTATATAAACCGCTTTTTTAAGCGTCAAAACAGTAAATAACACGTAAATAAAAAATATAAAAGATGCAGGGCATACATGAAAAGTTTTTTCTTAAATTGCACGTAAGAGTCAGTATTTCTTTTAGCGGCTTTGATAGGTGCAATTACCGTGGCGTGCCAACTTTTTCTCTAAAGCCTACAAAGCAAAGCAGCAGCGCAGAGAGGCAAAAGCAAAGAGAGGCAAGCTCGCAAACCAGACTTTCCTAATCTATGCTTTCCTAAAACAAAATATTATAGATCTGTATTGCTAAGAGTTAGCAGGCAAAATAACTCTGCTCTCTCTTGTCCCAATCGCTTCAATCACTCATATGTCACCCACGGAGCGGTAACAAGGGATAACTTTACTGAAAGCTTAGTAAGGCAAGGAACTTTTTGCTAGACTTCTTGGAAATAGTGCTTTAATAAATCTATAAAATTAAAATTGATAACAATAATCTAAATTAAACTTCATTCTATGTTATCACATTTTTTTTTTCCATATATCAGCACTTAAAAAATAATAATATAACCTGCTCACTATCACACGCGTATCTAAAAAAGTTTCTTCTTACTCAATTACTACAAAATTATAAACTAACTAAATTAGAGTCATGCTTACTTAAAACTGATCAACCTTAAGAATAATTTCCTAAATCAATTATTGATTGCTATCCACATTAATTGATTCAAGTAATGGTGAAATAAACTAATCAACTAACTTATCACACTTGCTAACCCAATAAATATATCTACTAAAACCCAAATTGTTCCCAACTAAAACATGTATTAAAGTTATGATAAAAACTTTCTATACCTAAATTAGGAGTTCCAATATCGGGTACTACACAAACCTCTGAGATGAACTTAGCGTTTAAGAAGGAATTTTTTACTTTGACGTCAAAATTTCTATTCGGAGCACCAAGAGAAAGGACTTTGGCAGAGAGATTTACTTTGAGTTGAACTTCCTAACTCAGAAAAAAAAAAAAAAAAAAAAAAAAAAAAAAAAAAAAAAAACATTTGAAACGACAATGTGGGGGCAAAACGCATTCTCACACCATGAGAAATGTAGTATTGTTATCCATTGACATTTGCGATGATGAAGGCAAGGGTGATTTCAGTGTACGATTTTCAGGGGAAAAAAAAAAGAATAGAAAAGAAAAAGATGTGTCAAAAATAATACAAATCAGAAAGAAAATCGTACCCTGGCAGCACATGAACCAATCTCTGCCTTGACATGATCGTGTCCAGTTTCTCCTATTTGGCCCTCATCTCCTTCATAATCGGTGTTGTCAGACTTTAGAAACCCTAGAAAAAGAGAAGAAATCAACCAAGACCTAGAAGAGACAGAGAGAAACCCTAAAAATAAGAGAGAAAAGAGATCAAAAGAACCCAAGAAGAGATAGTGAAGAAATCCAGTTTCTTCAAACCCTAGAACGTCAGCACACGAACCGATCTCTCCCTTTTCACACGAACGCCTCTAGTTTCTTCAATTTTGCTCTTCTTCTTCATCATCACCAATATTAGAATTTGGAAAGGCGAGAAATCAGAGAGTGAAAAAATCAACCAAGAAATAGAAAAGAGATAAAAAGACAAACCCTAGAAATTGGAGAGCAGAAATCAAAAGAACACAAGCAGAGAGTGATAGAGAAGATATCTAGTTTCTTCCAACCCTAGAAACGATCAGCACATGAATTGATCTCTACCTCATCCCTGACACAAATGCGACCAATTTATTCAATTTGGCTCTTTCTTCGTCATCATCGCCGCTATCATAAAGAAGCCAACCAAGACCTTGAAGACAGACAGAGAGAAACCTATAAATTAGAGAGAATAAATCAAAAGAAGCGAAGCATAAAGAGCTAGAGAACAAGAAAGCTTGGGTAGTGGGATTACCAAGCCCGCAAGACTCTAAAAGGAGTGCACTCTAATAGGCGTTCTGGCTCTCTAACTTAGGGGACGTTTGGTTTATAGATTCAGAACTATGATTTAGAATTATTTTTAATTTACGTGTATTTTTTATGAGAAAAAATACTATAGCGAATCACAAATTATGACACGAATCTTTATTCCAAACGCACCCTTAAAAATCCCAGCCATTCGTATATCCAACAGTTATTGAGTGACATGATCCTAACCGTCCATACGGAAATAAAAGCTTCTTTTTTTTTTTTTTTTTTTCAAGGATGCTTGCCCATCATTTTTTTTTTAACTTTGCTTGTCTAGCAATTAAATGGTTCGTTTCATGCCAAAAATTGTCAATTCAATTTTTTTTTTTTTAACTTTTAAGAATTTAATTCGCTAAAGGAGAATTTTTATAGCGTATGTAAAACAAAATTTTAAACTGTAAAACATCATATAGATCAAATTTCATTAGATCATTTCCTATCAAACCATTTATTAGCCAACACAATTAAAACAACTCCAACTATGCTAGTTATTTCATGTTTTTAGCTAAAATAGTCAATGATTTAGTTTTTTTTAAGCTTCTCTCCACTCTAACCATTAGCTAAATGGTTAGCTATTTTGGCTAAAACATTTACCACTAGCTAAATATAATTAGTAAGAAGTTGCTAACTATTTATCATTTTTATTATTTTATTTTTTGTTTTGACATAAAGTAAAAGTTTAAAAAAAAGTTATTTAAATTTTAAACTAAAAAAATAATTAAAATAATCCATGTTTAGCTAAAATAGAAATATGGTTTGAGTGACTCATTAAAAAGTTACTACCTAAAATAAGTTTTAGCCATTTTAGTTAAAAATTAACTAAAATTTAGAGAGCTCTCTTGGAGATAAATGTATCCAAGTCGATTCGAACACAATGCATACAAGAGTAACCTATGTAACTTGTTTAACAATTATGTCGAGTATATAAATGACACGATAATAATCCATTTGACATTTATATTGATCACCAAATTTAATCTCTACATTCAAATTTTTTGTTTTAACTAAATTATATAAACTTCTACATAAGATAAAACTACACGTGAATAAAACATAATTGATCATATCTATTTAGGTCAATTTCTATTAAACTAGTCATTCGTTCGTGTCAATCCACCTATAATCCAAACTCATTTAAAATAAATCTAAATTCACTATTTTTATTAGTTTTAACTTTTGAGTCGTGTCATGACATAAATTGCCATCATATTTGAAATTGTATCATATATGTAAAACCTTTATAACCCACCATGAATTGCTTATATATAAAAATAAAAATAAAAGGTGTTAGGTGATTAATGTTTTACTAAACCCCTTGGAATTATGAGAGTGGCTAAAAAGTATGCATAAAAAAAAAGTATGCAAAGAAAAAAGATGATCTAAAATATCCAAAGGAAAAATGACTTAATTTTAGGATAAGAAATAACTTCGAATTTTAGGATTAGAAATAACTTTGTTATTTTTTTCCTTAAAAGAAATAACTTACTCTATTGCAGTGGAGCACATTATTCCTATGCAGTCTATTCTTCCTCAAAATCTTATTACGGTTCTATGAAATTCTTCATGGTAACAGAGCGGGAGGTCCTGAGTTCAAACAAGAACAGAAGGCTCATCCCTTGTAGCAAGGGGCACTCATGCAGCTCATGATACAATAGAAGACTCGACCCTGGGGTGATCACTGCCGGAAAACAGGACATACTAGAGAAAACTGCTGGAAAATCCATGGTAAGCCCGTTGATTGGAAGTCGAATCGAGAAAGAAAAGCTCAAAGTTTTGTTGCTGCCCCCGAAGACAAGTCCATCAAACTCGGAACCTAGTCTCTTCAGCAAGGAGCAAATTGAATGCTACAGAAGATGTTCAACCAGAATTCAAACCTTGCCCCCACTGTCTCCACGGGATCCACTGCACCGAAAGGTGTTTTTTCAGCCACTCATCATGTCAAAACCGAGGATTCCACAGGTTGGATTGTTGATTCAGGAGCCTCAGACCACATGACTGGTGATGCTTCATTATTTTAAATGGGGATAAACAGTGCAATTATGGGGGTTTGAACTCAGAACTTCCCGCTCTGATACCATGTTAGTTTACCAATCCATCCCAAAAGCTTAAGCTGTTAGGAGGTGGGCCCTTCACAAATTCCATGGGCTAGGGCCCTGAACTCAGCTTCAGCACTACTTCATGCAACTACTGATTGCTTTTTACTCCTCCAACTGACCAAATTTCTCCACACAAAGGAACAATATCCGAAACTTGATCGTCTATCAATCAAAGACCCTGCCCAATCTGCATCTGACAGAATCTCTACGCCCCTGTTGATTCCTTTCTTAAAGAATATACCTTTACCGGGAGACATCTTTAAGTACCTCAGAATCCTGTTCACTGCTTCTTGATGCTCTTCATTTAGACTATTCATGAACTGACTAATTGTGTTGACTGCAAAACTGATGTCTGGTCTTGTGAGACAAGTAGATCAATTTGCCCACTAATCTGAGTTTGCAGCCAAGCATGCATGTTTCCTTTAGTAAGTCCAGTGTATATTTCCTCTACAAGACTGAAATTTCTTTACTAGACCGTGCTACCTCCATTCTAAGAAAGTGTATATAAGATCTTTAATTTCAAATTCTCGACTTAGAACCCCTTTTAGCCGAGTAATCTCTACCTCATTATCTACTGTGACATTATGTCATCAACATAGACAATAAGGATTGTGATCTTACCATCTGGAGTTCTCTTGATGAACAAAGTGTGATCAGATTGTCCTTGCAAATATCTCTGCTTCTGAATTACCTTGGTGAACCGTAAAACTAAGCTCTTGGAGATTGCTTGAGACCATACAGTGACTTCCCAAGCCTGCAAACCTGTTTGTAATCACTTGACTTCTTGAGGAATGCATTTTTAACATCAAATTGGTGCAACTTCCAGTCAAGGTTGGTGGCTAAAAGAAGTAGAACTCGGATGGTATTCATCTTTACAACTGGAGCGAAGGTTTCCTAATAGTCAATCTCATAGGTTTGTGTAAAGCCCTTTGCCACAAGTCTTGCCTTGTACCTGTAAATACTTCCATCTGCTTTGTATTTAACATTAAAAACCCACTTACATCCTACAACATGTTTTTCCTGAGGGACTTGAGTGAGCTCCCATGTATCATTTTTCTGCAAGGCTCTTAACTCTTCATTTATTGCTTTTCTCCATTCTGGATGTAGTAGTGCCTTGAGTGGTCACAATCCGTCAAACTTGTGCTCAATGGCAGAGGAAAACTCGGATGTATTACTGGGGAAGAGAAGCAGCTCGGAGAAAAGGATTCAGGCCTCAAAAAATGGAGGTCAGAAAATTCCTGGGTAAGAGCATGACTTCTAAATTCCATGGAGGCAGCAATTGCAAAACCAAACATGTTCCTACCAACTGCCAAAGTTGTGTGGGATTCCGTTCGGCAAACATACTCAGATTTGGAAAATTCTTCACAGATCTTTGAATTAAAATCAAAGCTCTGGCAATCCAATCAAGGAGACCGTGAGATCATGGTATATTACAACGAGATAGTGACCCTTTGGCTGGAACTGGATCAATGCTATGATGATGAGTGGGAGAATCCGAATGATTGTGCAAGGTATATGAAACGTGAAGAGAATGATCGTGTCTATATGTTTTCTTGCAGGACTTAATAGAAGCCTAGATGAGGTAAAGGGAAGGATTCTTGACCGAAAACCCCTACCCTCTATTTGTGAGGTTTTTTCAGAATTACGACAAGAAAAAAATAGGAGGGGAATCATGCTAAACAGTGCAACACCAGCACCCAAACCTGAGAATTCTGCACTAGTCACTTGTAATTCAGGAGGATCTTATATGGAAGGAGAAAGGAAAAAGCGATCATGGTGTGATCATTGTAGAAAATCATGACATACTAAGGAGACATGCTGGAAAATTAATGGGAAACCAGTGCATTTGAGGAAAAAACAGGAGGGCAATGGCAGGGCTCTTCAAACCACCACTGACGATTCTCAAGAGAAATCAATCAACTCGGAGGTGCATCCTTTCACAAAGGAACAGTTAGAGCATCTATACAAACTCTTTAAATCTCCACAATTCTGTCACTCCTTCATGTTCCCTTGCAACCTAAGGTAATTCTTATGTCACAGCCCTCCCTAGCTTCGGTCTTTCTTCTAGCCCTTGGATTATAGATTCCAAAGCAACAGATCACATGACAAATTGCTCACATCTCTTCTCATATTATAGTCCGAGTGCAGGAAACAGGAAAATAAAAAGGACGTTTGGTTGATGGATTCAGAATTATTCTCGATTTACGTGTTTTTTGTGAGAGAAAACATTGTAACGAACCACGAACCATAATTCGAACCATGGCACGAATCCTTAAACCAAACACACTCTAAGATTGGTGATGGATCTTTTTTGGCAATAGCTGGGATTGGTTCAATCAAAGTTTCCCCCCTTATAACTCTTATTAATGTGCTTCATGTTCCAAAATTATCATGTAACCTCCTATCTATCAGTAAAATAACCCAAGATCTTAATTGTCAAGCTAATTTCTATCCAACTCATTGTGAGTTTCAGAAATTGGCCTTGGGGAGAATGATTGACAGTGCTAGGGAAAATGGAGGACTATTGTTTTGAAGATGGAACAATACCATGTAAACCAGTCCAAAGTTTATGTTTTGAATCTATGTCTACTTCTAGTAATCATGAAATTATGCTATGGCACAATATAGGCTTGGCCATCCAAGTATGTATTATTTGAAACATTTGTTTCCATCTTTGTTTATTAATAAGAATCCATCTTCATTTCAGTGTGAGATTTGTATGTTTGCAAAACAACATCGATCCCCCTACCATCCACGACTATTCAAGCCCACTAAACCTTTTTCCACAGTGATGTTTGGGGTCCTTCAAGAACTCCAACACTTTTCAGAAAAAAATGGTTTCTCACATTTATAGATGATCACACTAGAGTAAGTTGGGTCTACTTGTTAAAAGAAAAAACAGAGGTTGAAGGAGTTTTCAAAAACTTTTACACCATGGTACAACTCAATTCGATGAGAAAATTCAAATTTTTCAAAGTGATAATGGAAAGGTGTTTTTTAATAATATTTTGGGAAATTTTTTTATTGAAATGGGTATTATTCATCAAAGTTCATGCAATGACACCCCTCAACAAAATGGAATAGCTAAGAGAAAAAATAAACATCTTCTAGAGGTATCAAAAGCCTTGCTTTTCACAAATAATGTTCCAAAATACCTTTGGGGTGATGCAATTCTCACAGCAACCTATCTCATTAATCGAATGCCCTCAAAAACTCTAGACTTTCAAACTCCTTTGCAAGTTTTCTCACAGAAGTTTCCATCCTCTAGGATCTTATCCAAATTACCAATTAAAGTCTTTGGGCGTACTGTCTTTGTTCACAATCATGATCAAAACCGGAGTAAGTTGGATCCTAGGGCCAGAAAATGTGTTTTTGTAGGATATGCACCAACAAAAAAGGGCTACAAATGCTATGATCCTATTTTTTAAAAAAATGTTTGTATCTATGGATGTATCTTTCTTTGAAACAAAACCTTTTTTTAAGTCTCCTCTTCAGGGGGAGACAAACAGTGAAAATCCGACTTGGGATAAAATAGAAAATTGGTGACTGAAGATTTTTTCCAGATTCAACACAAGTTAATGTCTGAATCTAGTTCTAAACAGTCACCAACAAACTCAGTTTTGACTCAAAATGAACAAGACCAAAGTGAAAACACAAATGTTATAAATAATGAGGAATTCTCAAAAACAAGTCTTGTCCCAGCAGAGAATAATGATTCTATTGAAGGAGATGCAAATAAGAAAAAATTCAAACTGGTTTACTCTCAAAAGAACTTGAATCATGGAAAAAATTATGAAGTTTCCCAGCAAGGCCAAGATTCCAACTCACGACAGGACCAAAACTCTCCAATTATGACCTTAATATTCCAATTGCTCTCCGGAAAGGGGGTTAGGTCATGTATTAATCATCCAATGTCAAAATTTGTGTCCTATGAAAATTTGTCCCCAGTTTTGCTCTTTCTTTACTAATCAACTCTCACTTGTGGAAATTCCAAAGAATGTTCAAGATGCTTTACAGGTTCCCGAATGGGAGCGCTTGAGAAGAACAAAACGTGGGAGATGGTGGACCTACCAAAGGACAAAAAGACTGTAGGATGCAAATGGGTGTTCACTGTAAAGTACAAATCAAATGGATCTCTGGAAAGATATAAAGCCCGGTTGGTAGCTAAGGGCTTCACTTAAACGTATGGAATAATTGATTACATGGAGACCTTTGCTCCAGTAGCAAAACTTAATACTGTAAGAGTGCTTCTTTCATTAGCAGCCAACCTGGACTGGCCACTACAACAACTAGATGTCAAGAATGCATTCTTAAACGGAGATTTGGAAGAAGAGGTGTACATGGATACCCCACCTGGTTTTGAAAGAAAATTTGGCTCAAAAGTGTGCAGATTGATAATGTCACTCTATGGATTGAAACAATCACCACGGGCGTGGAATTTACTTGTTTAGTAAAAAAGCAGAGTTACACACACGCTCAAACTGATCACACAATGTTCTTTAGGCACTTATCAAGTGGAAGAATTACTGTCCTAATTGTCTATGTTGATGACATTATCTTGACAGGCAATGACTCGGAAGAGATGCGCCGCTTAAAGAACTTAGCTACAGAATTTGAGATCAAAGACTTGGGCCCCCTCAATATTTCTTAGGAATGGAGGTAGCAAGATCAAAGAAAGTTATTGTTGTAAGTCAACGGAAGTATGTTTTAGATCTGCTGAATGAGACAGGTATGGGTGGGTGCAAACCGGTAAATACACCAATGGATCCCAATGTTAAGCTAGGCAACAGTAAAGAAGGAGATCCGCTGGATACAACAAGATATCAGAAGTTGGTTGGCAAACTGATCTACTTATCTCATACTCGGCCAGACATAGCCTTTGCAGTTAGTCTCGTTAGTTAGTTTATGCACTCACCAAAGAAGGCACCCTTAGAAGCTACCTATTGTATTCTAAGGTACTTGAAGAATTCTCCAAGGAAAGGCATTTTTTTTCAAAAAGAACACTCAACATGGGATTGAAATATACACCGATGCGGATTGGGCAGGATCCTCCACTGATCGGAGATCAACAACAGGATAGTGTTCCTATGTGTGGGGTAATTTAGTCACTTGGAGAAGTAAGAAGCAAAGTATAGTAGCAAGAAGCAGTGCTGAGACAGAATATAGAACAATGGCCAACGGAGTTTGTGAACTATTATGGCTACAACAGATATTGACTGAGTTAAAGTTGCCTATAAAAACCCCTATGAAGTTATACTGTGACAACGAAACTACAATCATCATAGTATAGTAGCAAGAAGCAGTGCTGAGACATAATATAGACGCCAATGGAGTTTGTGAACTATTATGGCTACAACGGATATTGACTGAGTTAAAGTTGCCTATAGAAGCCCCTATGAAGTTATACTGTGACAACGAAACTGCAACCAGCATAGCCAACAACCCTGTGCAACACGATTAAACTAAACATGTTGAAATTGATCGACATTTCATCAAGGAGACGCTTGAGGGAGGAATGATCTGTATGCCAATTGTTCCAACGACACAACAAACAGCAGAAATCCTCACAAAGGGACTGTTCAAGTCATCATTTGACTTCCTTGTTAACAAGTTAGGTTTGCATGATATCTATGCGCCAACTTGAGAGGGAGTGTCAGAAAATAGAAGATTTTATTTCCTAATAGAGAATAAAATTGTTTACTTTCCTGTTTTCTAGTTTACTTTTTCTATTTTTGAATAAAAGGACCGAATCCCTTAGTTTGGGGTAAGGTTCCTAGGAAATAGGGTAGTTTCCGGATTCTCTTTAGTTAGTTTCCGGATTTAGATAGTTTCTGGTTTTGTTAGATGTTTGTGAGCTGTCCTATCAAGGGTACAATGTATCATATAAATAAAATGTATGCTACCATGATTGAAATAAGAGAGAAAATAAGTTTTTTCTCAAAACCTACAATTATCTTCAATGGGCCAAGTCTGTAATGATGTTCATCTCAAGCAAAGGGAAAGATGATTATCTCACGGGAGTGGCTGTTTCACCAAAACCGAATGACCCTAAGTACAAAATCTAGAAAGCAGAAAACAATATGATTGTCTTTAGTTAGTCAAGACCATGGACGCAGAAATTGGACAGAATGGCATTATCCATCAAAGCCCCCCCAACAAAATGGAATAGTAGAAAGGAAGTGCCGACACCTTGAGGTAGCCCGTTCTATCCTATTTGTCAGCAATGTGCCAAAACATTTTTGGGGGGAAGCAGTTTTAATTGCCACCTATCTGATTAATAGGATGCCATCTCGAATATTGGGATTTGATACACCATGCCAAATTTCTTCTTAAACTCTTCCCACAAAGAAGGGTGGTGAATACTATACCTCTCAAAGTGTTTATATGTTTAGCCTACGTCCATATTCCTTCTCATCAACGAAGCAAACTTGATCCCAAGTATGTCAAGTGTTTGTTCCTAGGGTACTCACCTCATCAAAAGTGTTATTGCCCATCTACTAGGAAAACATATAACATATGGATGTGACTTTCATGGAGAATGTCCCATATTATTCTAAAACATCTATTCAGGGAGAGAAACTACAAGAAGAATATCAGTTTTGGGATAGTATGATGTTAGAAGAACCTGAGAAAGAACCCGTGAGTGATCTTCCTCTTAAACCCGTGGCTGGGAAGGAACTCCTAGTCTACACCAGACGTAAGACAACCGCTAAACTAGTAGAGCATCCTGAGACTCCTACGCCTTGCCAAGCAAACAACCGAGTTCAACTCCAAATGAAGTGATACAAGGTAACACTGAACCCTATTCCTCTTTTAATGATGTGTGCTAGCCTAATGATCTTAGCAAGCCAATTGCTCAAAGGAAATGGATTAAATCGTGCACTCAATATCTTATCTCATACTTTGTGTCATATGAGAAGTTATCTCCGAGTTACAGGGCCTTTACCACAAATCTAGACAGCATCCAGACGCCAAGAGACATTCAAGAGGCACTACTACATCCAGAATGGAGAAAAACAGTAAATGAAGAGCTAAGAATCTTGCAGAAGAATGACACGTGGAAACTCACTCAACTCCCTAAGGGAAAACATGTTATAGGATGTAAGTGGGTTTTCAATGTTAAATACAAAGCAGATGAAAGTATTAACAAGTACAAGACTAGACTTGTGGCAAAAGGCTTTACACAAACCTATGGAATTGACTATTAGGAAACTTTCGCTCCAGTTGTAAAGATGAATTCCATCCGAGTTCTACTTTCTTTAGCTGTCAACCTTGACTAAAAGTTGCACAAATTTGATGCTAAAAATGCATTCCTCAATGGAGATTTGGAAGAAGAAGTATATATAGAGATCCCACCCAGACTCAAGAAGCCAAGTGATTACAAACAGGTTTGCAGGCTTCGGAAGTCACTGTATGGTCTCACGCAATCTCCAAGAGCTTGATTTTACAGGTTCACCAAGGTAGTTCAAAAGCAGGGGTATTTACAGGGACAATCTGATCATACCTTGTTCATCAAGAGAACTCCAGATGGTAAGGTCACAATCCTTATTGTCTATGTTGATGATATAATTGTCACATGAGATAATAAGGTAGGGATTACTCAGCTAAAAGGGGTTCTAAGTCGAGAATTTGAAATTAAAGATCTCGGAGTCCTAAAATACTTTCTTGGAATGGAGGTAGCACGGTCTAGTAAAGGAATTTCAATCTTGCAGAGGAAATACACACTGGACTTACTAAAGGAAACAGGCATGCTTGGCTGCAAACCTTCAGATACTCCCATGGATCCATTCAACAAAATTGAAACTAAATGAGACTCAGGTCCAGTAGATAAAAGGAAGATATCAAAGATTAATGGGCAAATTGATCTACTTGTCTCACACAAGACCAGACATCAATTTTGCAGTTAGTCAGTTCATGAATAGTCTGAATGAAGAGCATCAAGAAGCAGTGTACAAGATTCGGAGGTACTTAAAGATGTCTCCTGGCAAAAGGTATATTCTTCAAGAAAGGAATCAACAGGGGCATAGAGATTCTGTCAGATGCAGATCTGATAGACGGTCAACTTCCGGATATTGTTCCTTTGTGTGGGGAAATTTGGTCAGCTGGAGGAGTAAAAAACAATCAGTAGTTGCATGTAGTGCTGAAGTTGAGTTCAGGGCCCTAGCCTATGGAATTTGTGAAGGGATGTGGCTAAGAAGACTCCTAGAGGAACTACAACTTCCAATTAAGACTCCTATGAAACTGTTGTGTGATAATCAGACAGCCATCAGCATTTTAAAAAATCAAGTCCTTCATGATGGTACCAAGCATGTGGAAATAGACCGTCATTTTATCAAAGAAAAGATAGCCAATGGGATCGTTGAAGTTGTCTACACGCCCACGCGATAGCAAACGGCAGACATATTAACCAAAGCCATTGCAAGAACTCAATTTGACATTCTTCTATCCAAGCTGGGAATGATTGACATACATTCTCTAACTTGAAGGGGAGTGTGGAAATCCAGTGTAAATAGGTTGATCTTGTACACCTGTTAGTTTTCTTATTTATAGAGGATTTAATTAGTTTCCTGATTTTTCTGATTACTAGATAAGTAGCTTCCTAATTTTGTTATCTAGTCTGCTAGAATTAAGGGATTCAACCGGATGTGGTTATCCCCTAAAGTGTGTATATATATTTGATTGTATAGTACGTTTTTAACAAGAATAAGAATAATATTCTTCCTCAAAGCCCTATTCCGGTTCTCTGAAATTCTTCAGATATCATTATTTACAAGTGTTAGCAATCGATTGAAACTCATAATGCACACTATCAGACACAATAACAAAGAAAAATACCTTCTTTGGTTGGATTTGTCCACCACCGCGACATGGGCATGCATAAAGAAGCAAATTTATGTTGACGTCCAGCTTCTCTCTCTCCCTCTCTCTCTCTCTCTCTCTCCTTTTTCCACAGCTGCTGCTTCGCATTTCTACTTCTTACCCCTTTGTCACACTTTTTTTTTTTGCTCTCCGCTCTACTCTTTTGTTAATTTCATTTTTTTTATTCTTCTTCCTCTTTCTTTTTAACTTTATTTTATTCTTCTATTCCTTTTCTTTCCATTCTTCATTCCCTCACTTTTTTTATTATTTTTCATTTACGTTTTTTTTTCTCCTCTTTCTACCTTTTCCTTTTATCCAGCACTTTGTCCTCTCCTCCTTTTTCTTGGCCTGGAAAATAATGACACAAGATGAAAATGAAAACGTTAAATCAACTAGGAAAACACAATGCAGCCAATTTTGAAAAACTGAAACAAAACCAAAGGAACAAACATTGAGAACACCATATTCATCTAAAATTTGATAATAGGATATAGAGCCGATTCTCGTGTTACCTACATGACTTGTCTGACTCATAACAAGGAAAAGATGTTAGTAAGAGGCACCTAAAGAAAGACTTCACTCACATAAGGAAAAGGACATTGTATAAGTTCAATAAAAACATGCACCCCCTTTTCAATCAAGTGTTTCAGCACCATACCCCATTCTGGTTTTTGCAACCCTGGAAGTTTTTAGAAATCAAAAGTTCAGGTTAAGAGCCAGAGCAATAATAGGAAAGAAAACAAATCTAACCAAGATTTAATGGAGAAAACGGACTCAACTGGATTGTATTTAGACTGCAATTGACGAAGAATTACAGATAGGCAAAAGATATTTGAGAGATCTGCCTCACACGTGTGAGGCCCAAGATGAGAATTAAATTTTTTATTTAAAGACTACTGTTGAGTTCTTGAATTCCACTATAAAAATAGAATTTAATTATTTTTATTTTCAATAAAATAAATGATGAGTAAACAATGATTGGACTATGTTGTTAGGAAGGAGTATTCTAACATAATTACAACCAAGTCAATTCATGGTCATTGCAGAATGAATTCAAGTTGTCCCGCGTTTTTATTGCCTTACAAGTCATAAGTAGCATGTTAAATAATGAATCTTAAATGGCGGACATCACATAACAAATTTTAAATATTTATATTCTTGTGTCTTCTATGGGTCAAACAAAAACGTTCGAATGTTTATAGTAACATCCAAGATTAAACCAAAAACCAGCATTTTAGTCCATTCAAAGACAACTTGTTAAAGCTATTGGAAGGACAAAAAAAAAAGAGGAAATTTTCATTCCAAAACCCTGCACAAAGGACATGTCCGTTCCCTCTTGAATCAAAGAGAATATGTCCATCAATCAGCCAAAAACTCAAAAACAAAACCACAACAACAAACAAAACATGGAAAACACGGAACTTGCCATGATTGCAAGAAAAAGGGTAATATCAAAGGTGATGAGGAATAAGTATATAGGATATTAGGATTTAGTTGATTTCAATGTTTAATTTTGATTTTGAAGTTATGTTTATCTTTTAAGATTTAGGATATTAGGATTTAGTTAATTTCAATATTTACTTTTGATTTTGACATTAAGTTTATCTTTTAAGATTATTTGAGATAATTTTTTATCCCTTTGGATTATTTAGAATATTTACTTAAAGTTTACATTATTAGTTTTATAGATTTCTATAAACGTCATAGTAATTATAATTTCAAAAGAGAGTTTTTGGTTGATTAATAAAATTTTGAGATTTCTACTTCCATCTTGTGTTCTTGTTCTCTCTCTTAATCCTCTAGTCTCTCTTTCTGGTTCTGTTTCTCTCTCTATTGGTTCCCTTTCTTTTTATGATTATGTCTTCTCTATTTAGATTCCAACTCTTCTCTCTTTATCTTGTGCCCAACATCAAAAGGAGTGCTATAACCTTTTTAAAATAAATCTTAACATATACATGGGGAAACAAAAGGGTTGAATCCATCACAGCACCCTGCTCCCGGAAACAAATAATATAAAATGTCCACATAAAATTTTAATGAGGTGTCAATATTTAACCTTTTTAAAATAAAATTCTAATGAGGTGTCAATATTTAACCTTTTTAAAATAAAACTCTAATGAGGTGTCAATATTTAAGAGGTGTCAATGATTTGCCTCTGCAAGGCGAGGCGTAAGCCTCGAGGCATTTTTGAGACGTAAACCTCAAAATAACCACACAAAAATAATTCAATTAAATAGGAACTATGAACAACTACATATTAAACCTCAATGTAATTATGTAATAGGCAGAAAGTGCAACTAAAGGTAATTGCAGAAAGAGTTTTCCAAGAATGGAAAACAGAACATTGTCTAGATAACAGACAATAAACTGACCATTCTGAAACACAGTCCTCACAGAAAATGAGCTTGCAACGAAGTAGGATAGGAGCGTGCATCTTCTCTTGCCATATAGTGCATAGATCACCAGCTGTATTCACCTGTTTTTGACAACTGATAGGTTAAAATTGCATTACATAAAAATAAAATTTCCCTGAACAAAAACTAATTAAAAAATCTTCCAAAGAAAGAAGGCATATAGAACGAACACACAAGTTTTCCCTATAAAAACATGGATAAAATATCTTCAAAAGAAATAAGGCAAATAGAAATAACGTACACAAGTCTAGGCAGCACAGGTTCCTCAGAACATCTAGACGATAATTAGAAGTTCAACAAATTCTAAACAAGAAAATTACTATAAAAGATATGACATTGTTGATTCATATGTGATGATCTTGCACGTGTGTGTCTCAAGCCACGGCAAGTTTGTTAGCAAACTCTATGCAAAACTAAATCCAATTACCTGCTCAGATGTCCAATATGCTCCATAGTGCACTTCCTTACGCGATAAAGCTTTCAGTACAGCAAAGAAGGATTGCACTTGACAATATCCCAAGAAAGAAATGGAGAGGGAAAAAGAAAAGTACACATTGGTAAAAACACCACTCTTACCAGAAACCCAACCTTCACGAGAGACTAGAAAGATATAGGGAACATGGAAACGTATATTACCAATTTTGCAAGGGGAAAAAAATAAGACAAAACCCTCACCTTTTCAACAACAGACACGAGCTTGAAGGTTAAATACAATTTTGTCATTAGTGATGAAAAGAGACTTCCATATTCTTTGTTCTAGAAGAAACGGTACCGGAGTGCAGTTGGCAATAAGGCATGGTAAAGAAGCAACATATACTCCACCAATGTTGGCATTTGACCCCGGAAGAAGTAGGTATTTCCTATAGTCAGAAATAATAGCAAACAAAACATTGACAGACACAAAAATATAACTCAATACTCTGTTTTGAGAAAAGTCACAAGAAAATAAGGGAGTTTGGCCGATAGGACAAATAATTTTGGCCTCTGCTTTTTTGTAATATAACAATAAAAGACACTTGAACACCATTGCTGCCCGCCAAACCAAGGCATTTGAAAAAACTGAAATAATTATAATTCAAACTATGGATATATATATATATATATATTTAAGGTAGATATTCATTTATTTATTTACAAGGTACTGAAACAACGGATATATATTTATTTAAGGATGAAAAAATTGACATGGATTTATGGGAGTATCAATAGAAATATCCACATCAATGGAAATATAGGTGAAAATTGGAAAACAATCAAATGCAATAGGCATTTACGTTATCAAACTTAGAAACTTTTGATCAGAATTCAACTAAATGTTTCAAGAATAAAAAAAAAGTGCATAAAAAACGTTTCCTTTGAAATAAATCACCAAAACGGAAAAACAATTGTACAAGTATGAGTAACAAAGAGGATTAAATTATAAGCTAACTCTCATGGACTTCTTTATGGAAGAAACTTTAACAGCTCTTATAATAATTCCAATTAAAACTCAGCAATAACAGAGCAAGTGCACAGTAAACAATGTTTAAATTATAGTTTCATGGATAAAAATCAATGTTTCATGGATTCAATGGAATTTGCATATTCAGTCTACTCTCTCTCTCCCCCCCTCTCTCTCACTCATGGAATTCTTTATGGAAGACCACTTTAACGGCTCTTATAATCTAATTCAAACTCAGCAATAACAGAGCAAGACATGCAAATATGAACAAAAAAAATTCCTAAAATACAAAATCATAAATATAAGAGAACAGGAAAAAGGAAACAAATCTGCAAGAAAACAAAACTCTAGGGCTAATCAGGAACCCCTAAGCGACATCGGCACCAAGCAGACCAAAAATCCAACTTGATTTCTAATGGCCGTCACTCTCTAGAACGAAAAATCCCGAAAATTAAAAAAAAATACAAGTTATATGGAGAAAATTATAAATTAAAAAAAAATTACTTGATTTCTGAATAAATAAATAAAGAAATAGGAATGAGAAAAAGAAAATTTACCATTGTGCCTAACTAAGCGTAAATTCTTCCTCGGCAACGCTTTCCCATAGCTCAATCCATACCATCCAAACGCCATAAACACTTTTCTAAAAAATTAATTAATTTATCTACTAAATAATATATTCCTCTATCATCATAAAGAAAATGAGCAAAGATTTTTTCATGAACAAACAAAAGAAAGAAAGGAAAGGAAAACCTTGCAAAGCCTGTGTTCGATGGATTGGTGAGAAAGACGGGCGGCGTAGAGAGTGCAGCAAGACTGTAAGAGTTGCCGAAGGGGTTGGGATCACCGAGAGGGTCATCTGCAAAAGAGAGAATTTCACATTTTTTATAAGGAACGAAACGACAATGTTTAGAGATAGAGAGAATGAGAGAAAAGAAAGACAGAGAAGAACGGAGAAGCAAAGATAGGCGCGATAGACGGCTATGTCGTGAGGTACAAAGTCGGTGCCGTCGATGCTTCCTGCTTTGATCGGATGGTACGTCTCTTCGTAGAACACTACATTTACGTTGTCCCTGCTCATCCTGAACCCTAATTTTTTAGATCTCACCGCAGGCGAGGCTTTTTTGCCAGTAAGAAGCAACAGCCACAATGTTTCCGATGCCCCGCGGTGGTGGCTCGCTCGTGCTTTCCCTCTCACCGCCAACGGCATCTGAACCCTACTTTTTTAAATCTCACTACAGGCGAGGCTTTTTTGCCGGTACGAAGCAACAGCCACAATGTTTCCGATGCCCCGCGGTGGTGGCTCGCTCGCGCTTTCCCTCTCACCGCCAACGGCATCTGAACCCTACTTTTTTAAATCTCACTACAGGCGAGGCTTTTTTGCGGGTACGAAGCACCAGCCACAATGTTTCCGATGCCCCGCGGTGGTGGCTCGCTCGCGCTTTCCCTCTCACCGCCAACGGCATCTGAACCCTACTTTTTTAAATCTCACTACAGGCGAGGCTTTTTTGCGGGTACGAAGCACCAGCCACAATGTTTCCGATGCCCCGCGGTGGTGGCTCGCTCGCGCTTTCCCTCTCACCGCCAACGGCATCTGAACCCTACTTTTTTAAATCTCACTACAGGCGAGGCTTTTTTGCGGGTACGAAGCACCAGCCACAATGTTTCCGATGCCCCGCGGTGGTGGCTCGCTCGCGCTTTCCCTCTCACCGCCAACGGCATCTGAACCCTACTTTTTTAAATCTCACTACAGGCGAGGCTTTTTTGCGGGTACGAAGCACCAGCCACAATGTTTCCGATGCCCCGCGGTGGTGGCTCGCTCGCGCTTTCCCTCTCACCGCCAACGGCATCTGAACCCTACTTTTTTAAATCTCACTACAGGCGAGGCTTTTTTGCCGGTACGAAGCAACAGCCACAATGTTTCCGACGCCCCGTGGTGGTGGCTCGCTTGTGCTTTCCCTCTCACCGCCGACGGCATCTGAACCCTAATTGCAGGCGAGGCTTTTTTGCCGGTAAGAAGCAACAGCCACAATGTTTCCGACGCCCCGCGGGGATGGCTCGTTCGTGCTTTCCCTCTCACCGCCGACGGCATATGAACCCTAATTTTTTAAATCTCACCGCAGGCGAGGCTTTTTTTCCGGTAAGAAGCAACAGCCACAATGTTTCCGACGCCGCGCGGGGATGGCTCGTTCATGCTTTCCCTCTCACCGCCGACGGCATCTGAACCCTAATTTTTTAAATCTCACCACAGGCGAGGCTTTTTTGCCGGTAAGATGCAATAGCCACAATGTTTCTGACGCCCCGTGGTGGTGGCTCGCTCGTGCTTTCTCCCTCTCACCACCGACGGCATCTGAACCCTAATTTTTTAAATCTCACTGCAGCAATAGCCACAATGTTTCGGACGCCCCACGGTGGTGGCTCGCTTGTGCTTTCCCTCTCACTACCGACGGCATCTGCAGCCAGCGACCTTCTTTCTCCGCCGTGAGGTCCTCGTGGCATGAGAGAAAAAGCAAACGAGAAGAGAGAATGAGGGGGGGGGGGGGGGGTAAGAGAGAATGCAAGGGAACCGGTAGAGAGAGAGAGCCTGACGGAAGGGGGAGAGAGAGATAAATTTTAACGTGAGAGGGATAGAGAATGCAAGGGAACGGGGAGAGAGAGAGAGAGAGAGAGCCTGACGGAGGGGGGAGAGAGAGAGAGAGAGAGAGAAATTTAAATTAATAAAGAATGGGCACAAATTCTTTTTTCGCACGGAGACCGGAGAGTAACGGTAGAATATATTAAGAGGACGTTTGGTTGGAGGATTTAAACCATGTGATTCGAACCATTTTCGATTTACGTGTATTTTTTGAGAGAAAATACTGTAACGAACCACGAATTATGATTCAAATCAGGGAATGAATCTCTCTACCAAACATCCTCTTAATATATTATAAATTATGAGAAACTGTTTTGAAAAGAAAAGAAATTTATGGGCTTGTTTTTTTATCAAAATTTTAAAAAAATTTTAACTTAGGCTATGTTTGGTTGGGGGAATGGAATGAAAAGGAAAAGCCATTCCACCTAATTCCATTGTTTGCTTTCATTTTTTAGGTTAGAAAGGGCTTTCCTACGCCCATTCACTCATTTTGAGTGAATGGCCATTCACGTAGGGGGCTGTGGAATGGCTTTTCCATTCAGCCCTGATTCACGTTTTCTCCAAAAAGTCCATGATGCCCTAGCCCCCATTTCTTGCTCGACCACCAAGCTCCAGCCATTGACCATCGACGCCATGGCTTCGAAGCTCCCGAACCAACTCCGAGCTCTCTACGCATCCACCACCTGTCACCGGCTTCTCTCTCCTCGATTCCCGAACCCTAACGAAGCTTTCCGAGACCAAACACAATTACTCATAACTCTCTCTCTCTCTCTCTACAGTTCCAATTGGGAGCAACAATGGCGGGCGGAAAGGCGAGGAAAGAGAAACCGAAGCCGAACGCAGCAGCGCACGCTCCGTACCAAAGAGGCATATCCTTCCACAAGTTAAAGGGACAGCACATTCTCAAGAACCCTCTGCTCGTCGACTCCATCGTCCAAAAAGCCGGTATCAAGACTACCGACACCATCCTCGAGATCGGTCCTGGTACCGGAAACCTTATGAAGAAGCTTCTAGAAGCTCGCAAGGCGGTCATCGCCGTCGGGGTCGACCCTCGTATGGTCCTCGAGTTGCAGCGGCGCTTCCAGGGCACTCCTCTCTCCAATCGGTTGAAGGTATTTCTTTATTTCTAAATTTCCAATCTTTTCTTTTTTCCATTGCGTTGCGTTTTTTGTTTCAATATCCGCAGAATTGGTTGTTATGTTTTGGATTCTGGTTAATCCTATATTGCGATTGAGGTTTTCTTCGTTTTGAATCGTGATTTTGATTTTATTATGAATTGAATTGCATATATTTAGCCTTCTTGGTTAAATGAGACTGGTGGCCCAGCCTGGGGACAAGCTCTACTGTCGTCTTACTGTGAACACCCAACTACTTGCCCGAGTCTCGCACCTCCTTAAAGTCGGAAAGAATAACTGCCGCCCTCCCCCGAAAGTGAATTCCTCTGTGGTTCGAATTGAGCCAAGGAAACCCTGGATTGAAGTGAAGCAAAAAGAGTGGGATGGATTTCTCCGGATATGCTTCAACCGTAAGAACAAGACTCTTGGTTCAATCTTTAGGCAGAAGAGTGTCATTACTTTACTGGAGAAGAACTACAAGACTGTACAAGCACTGAAGCTCTCAGGACAAGGTTTGATGGAGGATAATGATAATAAGATGGACTTTTCAAGACTCAGGGACAACAATGAATACCTAAATATGGATGTGGATGATGATGATGATGGAGCAGATGAAGAAATGATAATAAGATGTGGATATGGATGGACTTTTAGCTCTAGCATTTGGTGATGTAGAAGGGGAGCCATCTGAATTCAAAAACAGGGTTTTGGCCGTGTTGAAGGAGGGCAATTTTGAAGAGAAGAGATCGTCCAAGCTCACCCTCTAGGAATTCTTGTATCTGCTTTCTTTGTTCAACAAGGCTGGCATACACTTCTCCTGATTTTGCATGATGCGCCCAATTTAGTTCGCTAAGTTAGCGGTTTTTGTTGTCTCTTTCTTCTCTATTTATTTGTTTCAACAATATTGTAAAAGTTATTATTGTAGAATGCATTTGCAATAGTAAGCCATAATGAGTTTCCCAATACCAAATGCTAATTTGTTGTGAATTTCAAAGGGGATAATCGATTTTTTGCTCCCTAATAAGTCTGCTAATTGGTATTTCATAGTCTCTGAAAAAAACAAAAAACAGAAGAAAACAATCCACCACCCCAAGCGAAAATGTGACTTGAACCTGAGGCTGAGGAGGAACTGCCTCTTGCACTTGAGCCTCCATAATGCTGCAGCATAATCAACCCACCACCCCACAATTAGACTTTTACTTAACAATATTGGCAACTGAATTAACCCAATTAGGTTAACCTCTTATTTTATATTACATGAGGTTTTGTGCATCCTGAAGAAATAAACATCAAACCAACAAAAAATCAAGCCAAACGTGAGTTTTGAAAATTTGAACTTACATAATTGAGGATAAAGTGGCTGTGTTTTTCAACTGTGATTCTATCCAAACTTTTTCTTTATTATTTTATTGAGTAAGCTTTCACGGTTCTATATAAACTTTACCTATCAAAAGGCACGCCTTCATTAATAGCTCAACTATATATAAATGGTGATCAACATCTTATACAGAAAAAGATATAGATCTCCAAAAGAGAAAAATAACTAATTAGGATTATACTTCACTTTGTTAAATTATATTAACTATGAACTTGCTTTACTTGACATATGACTATATTTTGAAATTATATATGTAGTTGAATAATATATTGTCATTTTTATTATTGACAGGGGCCAAAGTTATACTTTTCAGAGAACATATCATGGTAGATGCCAAAAATTATCATATTTGAGCTTGTGATAATTTATTATTACATAAAAATATCAAATATTATTTTTTTTACAATTGAAATATAGTTTTTAAATTATTATCCTTCAAATAAAAAGTTTTTTTTAATAGTTAAATTATTTTTTTACTATTTTAATTAATTAAATTATTAAATTATTTATGATTATTAATCAAGGGTATTTTTGTCAAAATACAGTTTATTTTCATTCCATTCCGTTGTCAACCAAACAACATAATCCTCATTCAGGTATTGATTCCATAACTCCAATCAAACAAAAGAATCAGTTTATGATTCCAGCACATTCCAATTTCATTCCATTATCATTCCGTCACTGAAACCAAACGCACCCTTAAGTTATAATTTTGGGGTTGTTCTTTTGTAACAAAACTCAAAAAAAAATTTAAACACGAGTTACAATTTTAATTAAGTTCATATTCTTTTGTAAAATTTGAGTTTGAACTCGAGTTTGGGGCTAAACTCGAGTTTAAGTTTTCCCTTCAACTCGAGTTCATAAACTCAAACTCAAGTTAATGAACAGTATTTTTTATATTCTTAAAAATGTCATAACTTTTTTGTCTTAATTTTGATTGAGATGATTTTTTTTGTACATTCACAACGAAAAGACGAATAAAATCTCACCCATATATCCTATTAAAATTTTTCCTCACCATTGAGTTTCTGACCAAACAGCAGCGTCGACAGCGGCTACTGGTCGGGATGGACTCATCTACGAGTTTTGAGGCTGAAGGTGGGGGCGATGTCGCCTACAGCAGCCCAGAGGAGAAACGACAACGGCGGCGGCAGCAAAAACAACCACCACAAATGGCGATGCTCCGGCCAAAATCGAGATGTGAAAAGGGGTGGTTTTTCTTTTTCTCTTCATTCTGAATGTACAGGAGCTAAAATTACCTCAATCGGAGGTCGGCCGGAGGAGATATCGCAATCAGAAGTTTCAGTTGTTTTCGGAACTTCGTGCAGCTTCATTCGAAGGAGTTGGCAACCACATGACAGCATTTCGAACTCAGCTCAACGAGAGCTTTCCGATGAGCCAGGAGGTGTGTAAAACAAACACCGAAAACGTCGTCAACGACTGATGGCCGTCAGCAGGGAAGAGAAAGAAAGAAAGAAAAAGGAAAGAGAAAAAGAAGAAGAGAAAGAGAGGGAGGGTCGGGTTCTTGGATCAAATGATGGACCCTTTGACTAGTCAAACTTTGACAAAGTCAAAGTTGATGGAATCTCAAATTTTGACCCACTTTTCAAAAAATTTTGCAATTGAGCCCAAAATTTATTTACAAAATTAAACCCCTAAAATTTTGGGTGTTAAATTTTCATTGGCCATTTATTATATGAAAATAACGAGGAAAAATTTGCTTACCCAAGGAGATGTTTGGAATGCTCTATAAAATCTGTATCATGAGATTAAGGGCATGCCATACGTCAACTTTCACAAAAGTTCCAGCCTGCCTGTTAGCATAAAAATCGGTTTTTCTAAAATGGAAAATAAAACTAACAAGGGAGAAACAATAAGTAAAAAAGTTCAAGAACAGCCAACAAGAAATAAAACTCAAAATAACACAGCTCGTTATATCTACTCCCACTGACAAAGATGACCAATAAAGATAAACACATCTTAAAGCGTTCAACAGAAAATTGGGTAATCAAGCAAATCGCAACGCGAATGCCCACAAACAACAGCCAAATGAAGATTTTTTGTATTTAGTTTGCAAAGAAATGGGAATTAATATGTATATGTACAATATATAAAGAAAAAACAAAGTGTTCATAACAGTGTTTTAAAAAGCGCCTGAGGCGCACGCCTTGAGGCGCGCCTCGTGGCGAGGCGCTAGAAAAGCGCCTCCATTCCTACGCCTTAGAGGGTAGGAGTTGAGGCGTGCGCCTCAACCGCTTGAGGCGCACGCCTTTGAGCGGTGCCTCAGGCGGTTAGTGAGGCACACGCCTTGCTTGTATAGGATTTTCAGTGGGTTTTTAACCCTAATTGAATTAGGCCGGCCAACCCCGAAAGCCCAAATACCAGAGACTGAAAACATAACCTCTCCCTCTGCGAAATCTTCTCATTCTTTCGCGCCTCTTCCGCCAACCGCCGTGCCTCGTTCTTCTTCGCAGCTCCTTCATCGCCGACCGCCGTGCCTCATTCTTCTTCGTAGCTCCTCCTACTCCTTCGCAAGGTTCCTTCTACTCAACCTTTTTTTTTGCATTTTGAAGGCTTACTCGATTATTTATATATTAAAGATTTTTATTCTTATGCATTGATGTTCCTTATGTGTTTATGAGAGAAACAACTAAATGCTATATTGTTTGTTTTTCTCTTGTAATTCTGGTTTTTTTTTTTTGTTTAAGTTAGGAATTAGGATGAGACCTCCACAAAATGCTAGCGGTAGTCGTAGTGGGAGACGGGATCCGGCTTGAAAATATGGAAAAGAAATTACATCAGAAAATGAGGACTATGTTTACCTCCAATGTGTGTTTTGCAATCAAATTATTAAAGGAGGTGTTAAGAGGATGAAAGAACACCTTGCTTGCACTCATAAGAATGTAAAGCCTTGTCCTAAGGTTCCTGATGATGTGAACAAAGAAATTAATGACTATATGAACAAGTGGGCTGTTGAAAAACAGTTAGCGCATCAAAAATTTGAAGAAATGGTGGATGTTGACTCTTATTATGGTGATGGATTTGTCGACTCTTGTCAATCGCCGCAAGTGGTTAGTGATAGAGGAGTTAGAGGTCCCATGGACAGGTTTTTGAACAATGTGGATGATAAAGAAGCAAACGAAAGACCTTCCCTTAGAACGACATCAAGAGATAAAGATGCCCGTTCTCGAGTATATCTCAACATTGGTAGGTTCTTTTATGAAAATGCACTTGCTTTCAATATTGCTAGGAGCCCCTCCTATTTTAATATGTGTAGAACATGGATTTTGAAGGAGGTTAAAATGACTTGGAAACAAACAGGAGTTTTTATTTTATTTGATGGCTAGTCGGATGCTAGAAATCGAGGTTTGATCAACTTTTTAGTCAACAATCCTCATGGAACTATTTTCTTGAGATTTGTTGATGCCTCTGATAAAAAGAAAGATGCAAATCTATTGTTTAAGATGCTTGACGAGATTGTTGAAGAAGTTGGGGAAGATCTTGTTGTTCAAGTTGTGACTGACAATGCAAGTGCTTATAAGGCTGCTGGAGCAAAACTAATGGAGAAACGAAAACACTTATTTTGGACTCCTTGTGCTGATCATTGCATTGATTTGATCCTTGAGAAACTAGGAGAATTGCCACAACATAAAAGGGCTTTGGTGAAAGTAAAAAAAATTAGCAATTATGTGTACAATCACCGTTGGGTGTTGTCATTGATGAGAAAGTTTACCAAAATGGATCTTGTTCGACTTGCTGCAACAAGATTTGCTACTGCCTATTTGACTTTGGAGTGCAGATATAGACTAATACAGCCTCTACAATCTATGTTTGTATCGGAGGAATAGAACAGTAGTTCATATGTAAAGAAACCGGATGGGAAAGAGGTGAAAAAGATAGTCATATAGGATAATCAGTTTTGGGCTGCTGTTGGGTATGTTCTTAAGTCTACACAACCCATAGTGAAGGTGTTGAGAGTAGTCGACTCTGAAAAGATACCCGCCATGGGATTTATATATGGGGCTATGGACAAGGCAAAAGAGGAAATTGCTAAAAACTTGGGAGGTAAAGAGAAAGACTACAAGGGAGATTTGGGAGATCATTGACAAAAAGTGGGATTTTCAGTTGCATCAACATTTACATGCCGCGGCATACTACTTGAATCCAAGTATTCGATACTCTGATAATCCTTCCAACCATCCTGAGATCAAGCTTGGTTTGTACCATTGCATGAATAGGATGTTTAAGGACTCAAATGATCTAGAGAAGGCCGACCTCCAACTAGATGAATTTCAACAAGATGAATTTCAACAGAAGAATGGGTTTTTTGGCCTTCGTCAAGCTCAAGGATCATACATGAAATGCAATCCTAGTAAGTAGAAACTATCTTATTAATTTTGACTAATAAAACAATTTAGATTGTTTGACTAATTATTTTCATATCAATTTTAAATTCAGATGATTGGTGGTCCCAATTTGGAGATAGTACCCCAGAGTTGGCTAGCTTTGCAGTTAGAGTTTTGAGTCTCACTTGTTCATCTTCGGGATGTGAACGCAATTGGAGTACCCACAACCAAGTTCATACCAAGAGAAGAAATCGCTTGACTACACAAAAGATAAATTCCTTGGTCTACATCATGTTCAACAAGAAGCTAAAAGATCAACATTTGAAAAAAAAGGCACTTCAGCAAGATGAGGATCCCTTAATCATTGATGAGTTGCCAAGCGAAATTCCAACAGAAGAAGCAATTGACAATCTTGACATTGATCTTTTTGAGGATGGAGAAGGTACTAGTACTAGTACTAGAGCTCAAAAAAGCTCTAAAAAGAAGAGGACAAGTTTGTGGCAAGATATGCCGTATGAATTATTAGTTGTCTTCTCTATTATTTACTCTAATTATCATATAAGAGATAGTAACTTAAGTTTAATTTTTATAATTAGGTGATAGAGGCAAGGAGATCATGCAAGAGGATGAAGAAGAAGAGTGGATAGACTTGTGATTCTTACACTAACAGCCAAGAATTCATGGACAATGAGAGATTTAAATTGGCTGATGCTTCTCTTAGTAGTGATGATGATTATTGATTGATGACTTGGGAAATTAGGCTTTTAGAAGTGCATTATGATCCTTATGATATTATAATTTGATAATTATTTAGTCTTTATGTGGATATTTAATTAAATTTCATGATTTTAATGATTATTAAGTATGGATTTAGTTTTTGTTACTATTATTTTTTTTTTTCTAAATTTTTTATAGGCAGTTTTTGAGGCTTACACCTCGCCTCGTAAAGGCAAAACGCCTCGAGGCCCGATACCGCCTTTTAAAACCTTGGTTCATAAGAGCTTTAGAAATAGTAAGAGAAAATTTCTTAAATAATTTGAACAAACAAAAACTCACATAGAGACATACCATGAACGAAAAAAACAAACAATTTCGTGTTCCAAGTCAATGCCTTAACTTTTGTTCTCTTTTGAAGAAACATATACATACTATCAGCCCAAAATAAAAAATAAATAAAAATAAAGCATGCATGAGAAAAAAGACAATCTGCAATATCCAAAAGGAAAAAGGAGTTAATTTTAGGATTAGAAATAACTTACTCTATTATTTTTCCCCTAAAAAGAAATAACTTGCTCTGTTGCAATGGAGCATATTTTTCTTGTAAAGTCTCCCTTGAGTTCTTGATCACTTCAAGTAACAACCAACTCTTTCGAGGGGCTTCAGGAATAACAAGCATATAGAGATGCTTGAATTAAAAAATTAATGAAGATGAGAATGTCAAGCACAAGTATTAAAGAGAACAAAAGAACGCAACATGAACAAAAAATTATTGAAGATGAGGATGTCAAGCACGAGTATTAAACCGTATCAGTTCAATATGAAGAAATACAGCCAAAAGAAAGAAGAGATTTGGTTCCAAGGGGGATTCCATGTACCCCAAACTTATTATTCAAGCAACCTGTGCAAACATTTCATGTATTTCCACTTCCAATACTTGGAACAATATCAAACATAATTCATGAAATGAACAGCAATATGATCATGTATCACAGCTTCACTGCAACAATATTTGTAACAAACATTCCATGAGCACACACAAAAAATGAGGTATAAAATGATGATCCAATATTTCAGTACTTATTAAGGAACCCATGTTCTTACCTTTAACAGACGTTTTAGTAGACTTATTCAAAATCTAAGCCCTTCTTATTGCCATCTTTCAAGTTCCACCTCAATTCATCATCCCACCTCTCACCCTGAAACAAATACCACATTGCTTGTGATTATAATTTAGGTACAAAATGCTATACGTAAAAGAAAATCATAAACAACCATCCTTCTCATTTTGCAACCAACCAAATGTTGCAACCATCCTTCTCATTTTCAATTGATAGCCTAGCAATAAAATCTCAGCAACTTAACAATTTGTGTCCATAAAACCAGCACTAACTAGCATTTCACTCTCTCTCCCTCTCTCTCTCTCTCTCTCTCTCTCTCCTTTTTTCTTAAATAAATATAACCGTTTAAACTCTTATTAAAGAGACTGTTAATAATAAACTAGTTGAAGCCCGTGTGCTTCGCATGTGTGAGGCCCAAGATGAGAATTAATTCTTTTATTCAAAGACTAAAGTTGAGTTCTTGAATTCCACTATAAAAATAGAAGTTTATTATTTATTTTCAATAAAATAAATGATAACTAAAAAATGATTGGACTATGTTGTTAGGAAGGAATATTCCAACATAATTACAACCAAGTCAATTCATGGTCATTGCAGAATGAATTCAAACTGTCCCAAGTTTTTAATGCCTCACAAGTCATAAGTAGCATGTTAAATAATGAATCTTAAATGGCAGACATCACATAACTAATTTTAAATATTCATAATCTTGTGTCTTCTATGGGTCAAACAAAAACATTCAAATGTTTATAGTAACATCCAAGATTAAACCACAAACCAGCATTTTAGTCCATTCAAAGACAACTTGTTAAAGCTATTGGAAGGACAAAAAAAAAAAAAGAGGAAATTTTCATTCCAAAACCCAGCACAGAGGACATGTCCGTTCCCTCTTGAATCAAAGAAAATATGTCCATCAATCAGCCAAAAACTCAAAAACAAAACCACAACAACAAACAAAACATGGAAAACACGGAACTTGCCATGATTGCAAGAAAAAGGGTAATATCAAAGGTGATGAGGAATAAGTATATAGGATATTAGGATTTAGTTGATTTCAATGTTTAATTTTGATTTTGAAGTTATGTTTATCTTTTAAGATTTAGGATATTAGGATTTAGTTAATTTCAATATTTACTTTTGATTTTGACATTAAGTTTATCTTTTAAGATTATTTGAGATAATTTTTTATCCCTTTGGATTATTTAGAATATTTACTTAAAGTTTACATTATTAGTTTTATAGATTTCTATAAACGTCATAGTAATTATAATTTCAAAAGAGAGTTTTTGGTTGATTAATAAAATTTTGAGATTTCTACTTCCATCTTCTGTTATTGTTCTCTCTTAATCCTCTAGTCTCTCGTTTCTGGTTCTGTTTCTCTCTCTCTATTGGTTCCCTTTCTTTTTATGATTGTCTTCTCTAATTAGATTCCAACTCTTCTCTCTTTATCTTGTGCCCGACATCAAAAGGAGTGCTATAACCTTTTTAAAATAAATCTTAACATATACATGGGGAAACAAAAGGGTTCAATCCATCACAGCACCCTGCTCCCGGAAACAAATATATAAAATTTTCACATAAAATTGTAATGAGGTATCAATATTTAACCTTTTTAAATAAAATTCTAATGAGGTGTCAATATTTAACCTTTTTAAAATAAAATTTTAATGAGGTGTCTATTTAAGAGGTGTCAATAATTTGCCTCTGCGAGGCGTAAGCCTCGAGGCATTTTGAGACGTAAACCTCAAAATAACCGCACAAAAACAATTCAATTAAATAGGAACTATGAACAACTACATAATAAACCTCAATGTAATTATGTAATAGGCAGAAAGTGCAACTGAAGGTAATTCCAAAAGAGTTGTCCAAGAATGGAAAACAGAACATTGTCTAGATAACAGACAATAAACTGACCATTCTGAAACACAGTCCTCACAGAAAATGAGCTTGCAACGAAGTAGGATAGGAGCGTGCATCTTCTCTTGCCATATAGTGCATAGATCACCAGCTGTATTCACCTGTTTCTGACAACTGATGGGTTAAAATTGCATTACTTAAATATAAAATTTCCCTAAACAAAAACTAATTAAAAAATCTTCCAAAGAAAGAAGGCATATAGAACAAATACACAATTTTTCCCTATAAAAACACGGATGAAATATCTTCAAAAGAAATAAGGCAAATAGAAATAACAGACACAAGTCTAGGCAGCACAGGTTCCTCAGAACATCTAGATGGTAATTAGAAGTTCAACAAATTCTAAACAAGAAAATTACTATAAAAGATATGACATTGTTGATTCATATGTGATGATCTTGCACATGTGTGTCTCAAGCCATGGCAAGTTTGTTAGCATACTCTATGCAAAACTAAATCCAATTACCTGCTCAGATGTCCCATATGCTCCATAGTGCACTTCCTTACGCGATAAAGCTTTCAGTGCAGCACAGAAATGGAGAGGGAAAAAGAAAAGTACACATTGGTAAAAACACCTCTCTTACCAGAAACCCAACCTTCACGAGAGACTAGAAAGATATAGGGAACATGGAAACGTATATTACCAATTTTGCAAGGGGAAAAAAATAAGACAAAACCCTCACCTTTTCAACAACAGACACGAGCTTGAAGGTTAAATACAATTTTGTCATTAGTGATGAAAAGAGACTTCCATATTCTTTGTTCTAGAAGAAACGGTACCGGAGTGCAGTTGGCAATAAGGCATGGTAAAGAAGCAACATATACTCCACCAATGTTGGCATTTGACCCCGGAAGAAGTAGGTATTTCCTATAGTCAGAAATAATAGCAAACAAAACATTGACAGACACAAAAATATGACTCAATACTCTGTTTTGAGAAAAGTCACAAGAAAATAAGGGAGTTTCTCCAATAGGACAAATTATTTTGGCCTCAAAATCAATGTTTCTTGCATATTTAGTCTAAAATCTCTCTCTCTCTCTCTCTCTCTCTCTCTCTCTCTCATGGAATTCTTTATCGAAGAGAACTTTAACGGCTCTTATAATAATTATAATTCAAACTCAACAATAACAGAGCAAGTGCACCGTAAACAATTTTAAATTATAGTTTCATGGATCAAAATCAATTGCATTCAATGGAATTTGCATATTTAGTCTAAAATTCTAAATAAAAATGCTCTCTCTCTCCCCCCCTCTCATGAGTAAAACCGACTCGATCAACTTAAGAAGATTTCTAGATTACCTTTTAAACTTCATTTGTGTACAGAAACATATGAGAAAATAATAAAGTAGACAATCAAACAAGCCGCCAAAAAAAAACAAAAACAAAAACATGGAAAAAAGGAAAGAATGCAAAATCCACAAGGAAAAAAACATAGCTAACAACAATTAAGAATAATGCTCACCACAATCAAAGTTGATCATAAGAAGGAGAATCCACTCATAAACACCAACAAGATGAGCCGACAACAAGGAGACGAAATTCCAAAGGAGATCACCCGGCAAAGGCTATGACTTTGAATCTGAGAAAGCAAGAGCTGAGAAATGAAAGCGATGGTTCTGGATGAAAATGGGTAGGGTTTTCAAATTTTGAAGTATCATCAAAAAAATTTTAAAGAAAAAACGAACACCCAAACGAAAAGGAAAAGAAAAAAAAAACATGTGAAGAAGAAATAACCTCCATCAAAGGGGACAAAGCCCAGAGATGATCGAATCCCCAAAACAGAGAGGTTTTTTTCTTCCATTCATTTGACCCACATAAAAAATGGAAGAAAAGAACAAAACCCTTAAAAAGGGAGGACCAACAACTTACTTTCGTTAATGGCTTCCTCTTAGAAGCCCGCATTAATACCCACATGAAACAAGAGCAAATAACCTTCGCTAATGGCTTCCATCAAATTCTGAAAGGAGAGGCGGAGAGATTGAGAGAGTCACAGCAGAGAGAGACAAAGGCGAGAGAAGGAAGCTGCAGGCTCAAGGAGAGGGCCATGCACGAAAAGGCTTCAGGGGAAGGGAAAAAAAAAAATTTAAGGGGGAAAAAAACTAAAAAAATGACAAATTAGAAAGACCAAACTTTGAACAGTTAAATGTCAGGGGAGCTACAGTAAAAAAATAGATAGATGCATATAGATTATTGATAGATTATAGATAAAGATTAAGAATAAAATACAAATAAATGTATTTCTATAAGACAAGAGTCATTAGAGATTAAAAGACAGAGCGTGATATTAGTAATTAACAAGAAGCAGCAATTCTAAAATTTAAGAGATTAGTCAAGAACAAAAGAATCTAATTATAGTGCCAATAATGAAATCATAACAGACGTGAGAGGAATTTATTAAAAAGATCAGACAATAAGTAATTAAATATATGGAAACAAATATTGACTTAAGAATATTAATGAAGAGAATGAGATAAGTAGTTAATACAAAAAGCATAAGGTATCTCTAAAATATAACTAAATAAGCAATAAAGAGGACAAGAGAAAATCTTATATGAAGATCTTAGAACTCATATCGTAAAGAATTAGTTCACAATGAAAGCCAATATCGGTTACAAAATTATAAAATCAACAAAGACAACACAGAGTCAAATAAAAGTTTGGGGTTATGAGGAGACATCTTTCTAAAGGACAAATAATTTACAGGGATAAGAATCTCCATGTAGTTTATGCAATAATTGAATCAAAAGAAAAACTATCAAAAATGTTGTTAATGATAAAGAATAAATGAATTATAACCAATTCACACAAATGTAATCCTTATAGGTATAACAACCATCAATATAAGTCTTACAAAAAATCAAAATTTAAGAAGATCAAAATTTGAACTGGAATAACTATTATGGAAGATGATGAGAACTCATGAAAAAGAATGTCTATGAAGCACAATAATAATAAAGTAGAAAGTAAAATTTAGATGCTTAAAAATGACCAATAGGTAGCAAATATAAGTGAAAAGATAACAAGATCGACAAAATCATCAAAGGTGAAATTAAATCAGCAATTAAGAGCAGACATTTAACTAAAGTATAAATATTTTACAGGGATTATCTAGTACTACCTAATGTGAAAAATTGAATTGAAATTATGCTTACAGTGGAAATCATAGAAAAGGAACACCATTATAGTCAACAACGGAGAGATTTACATGATCACGCATATTAAAATCACAAAACAGACAAATGAATACATTTGAAAGACAAATTTATAATCACATGACTATGTTATTATATCGGAGCAACTATGGCATGAGAATTGTGATCTATCCAACGTTATATCAAACAAGTTAGGAGCAACTAAGAAATGCTTGCCAACCTTTTATCATAAGATTGATGTTTTTTAATGGATCTAACACCTTTTTTTGTTTAAAGAATGGACATAAGACTCTAGCAAAACAATATACTGTGTTTATATCCCACAACAACCAAACATTATAAAAGTTACCCATTACACAAGAGATTTGCATGTATGTAAGGGCAGATATATGTTTCAAATAATTAAAATGCAGAAGAAACAGACCGCCGAATTTGTTGATTAATAGAGAACATTCAATGACAGCAGAAAATTCATAACAAGCAACCTATAACGAGTTATACAAGAGAAGTTAAGGAGTAACTAATAAACCTGGTTTATCAAAGTGTTGTGGAAGAGGGAATTTGAATATGGCAAAAGTTAACCTAATACTTCTTTTATATTCTGCAGAAATTAGCAAGTTTTTCAAACATAATAGATCAAGTTAGAATTAGAAGTTACCTTGAAAACGCGCAGATCAATGAAGAAGGTCAAAGAGTAATTTAAAAAATCTAGTATTTTAATTTGTCCTCTTATTTTTTCTTTTCACACTTCTCTCTCTCTCTCTCTCTCTCTCTCTCTCTCTCTCTCTCTCTCTCTCCATGGCTTAGTGATTCAACAGTCTTTTTTTTAATAATAAAAACGTTATTGATAAAAATCAATAATGGAACAAAAATGGCCAGGTGTGAAAACTGACCAAATATAAAGAGCAGGATAAACACAGAAACAATCTCTCAAATCAATTCCCAATTACATCTTTCCAATTCAAAAATATATTTTTCTTTTCACAATTCATTCTTTATATTTACCTTCTTTGCCTCCTCTCTCTCTCTCTCTCTCTAGGATAAACACAAACAATCTCTCAAACCAATTCCCATTTACATCTTTCCAATTCAAAAATATATCTTTCTTTTCACAATTCATTCTTTATTTTCATTTAACTATTTACCTTCTTTTCCTCTCTCTCTCTCTCTCTCTCTCTCTCTCTCTCTCTCTCTCTCTCTCTCTCTCTCTCTCTCTCTCTCTCTCTCTTCCTGGCGTAGTGAACAACGTAATTTCCCTATTTCATTTACCCTTTTTTTCCTCTCACTCTTTTTTACCATTCCTTTTCTTCTCCCTCTCTATCTTCATGGCTTCGTGAATAACGGTTTTTTTTGTTTTCACTCTTCATTCTTTGTTTGCCCTATTTCATGGCTTGGTGAATGATGGGAGGAAAGTTTTCCTACAATCAAGATAAAGACGAAGACATTAAAATCAGGACGAACACAGCTTTTAAAATTAAAAAAGAAAACAAAACCAAAAGAACAAATCCCTCTCCCTCTTCATGGCTAATTCCTCATTCAAGTGAAGTTCCAAATGGGATATGCAACTAATCGCCAGATCCTCTTCTTAAGTACATCCCTAACTTGTAACAACGAAAATGCATCAGTAAGTATCACCTTAAGAAAGATGGGGGCCTCAAAGAAAAATTAATTGCATAAGTTTTTACATAAACTACTACTCAATTGTCCCCATTGTGAATTCTGCAAAAAGCTTTTTTTATGATGACAACCTATCTTGAAATCCCACTATTCTGTTAGATAATTCAACAAAAATTCCCCACAATTCTATTAGATATATTCAACAAAAAATAGTCATTTTCACTACTAACGTGAAAGATTAAGATAAAAAAAATTAGAACAATTACTAGTTTAAAAGTAACTAATCAAACCATCTCCTAAAACCCAATCCTTCTCATATAATACATCAAATAAACTCAAATTGCTTTAGACATAGAAAGACAACAAATCATTGCTACGAAAATAACGAGCACTTACAACCAGCTGTGGAAATTTCCTACAATGAAAGATGAAAATGAAAGTGCCAAACTCAAGTTTTAAATAGAACTAATGAATACACATCAAAACAACGAAATAAAATAAAACCAAGAGAAAGAAGGAAATAAATAGAACTATGAAACTCACATCGACGCAATGGTATAACAGTTGCATTGAATTGGTTGATAGAATGTTTACCATGAAATGGACCCTATTAACCACTTCCGTCTCTCTCGGTTGAAGATAAGAATAATAAGTCAAGAAAAAGGTAGACAAAAAAGCTGAGATCAAAGATATCAAATAAATCTATTTCAACAATATTTGATGCGAAAGAAACTAATTAAATTAGTGACACACATACCTCTAAAGATGAATCTACGCACTACCATCTCTAGGACTGGTAAGCAATAATGAGTTATCTACGAAGAATTCATAAATATAATATGGAGAAGAACTTACACTACCTTATGCGCCAGATAAAGACATAAAAGACTCTCTCTTCATATGAATATGGATTCTTCCTGATTTCTTTCTATGATTTCATCATGGAAAACTAGATAAGGTTATATAAAACGTTGATTCACTAGCTAAAGAAGATGTAAGAAAGACCTCTCAAATAAATATAAGGGAAGTGAAAATAATGTCGTAGATCGATCAAGAAGAAAAGGTCAGAAGTTAAAGGGTGCTAAGTGTTTAAGTAAATGTATAGCCATGAGACAAAGGCACATATAAATTTATAGCGGAAATTTCCACACAAATGATCTATTCTCCACCTCATTGATTTCAATAGCGGAAATTTCACAAGACATGCAAATATGAACAAAAAAAAAAAATTCCTAAAATACAAAATCATAAATATAAGAAGATAACAGGAAAAAGCAAACAAATCTGCAAGAAAACAAAACTCTAGGGCTGATCAGGGACCCCTAAGCAACATCGGCACCAAGCAGACCAAAAATCCAACTTGATTTCTGATGGCCATCACTCTCTACAACGAAAGATCCCGAAAATTAAAAAAAAAAAAATACAAGTTATATGGAGAAAATTATAAATTAAAAAAAATTACTTGATTTCTGAATAAATAAATAAATAGGAATGTGAAAAAGAAAATTTACCATTGTGCCTAACTAAGCGTAAATTCTTCCTCGGCAAAAGCTCGATCCATACCATCCAAACGCCATAAACACTTTTCTAATAAATTAATTTATTTATTTACTAAACAATATATTTCTTTACCATCATAAAGTAAATGAGCGAAGATTTTTTTATGAACCAAACAAAAGAAAGAAAGGAAAGGAAAACCTCGTGAAGCGTGTGTTCGATGGATTGGTGAGAAAGGCGGGCGGCGAAGAGAGTGCAGCAAGACTGTAAGAGTCGCCGAAGAGGTTGGGATCACCGAGAGGGTCATCTGCAAAAGAGAGAGAATTTCACATTTTTGATACGGAACGAAACGACAATGTTTAGAGACAGAGAGAGTGAGAGAAACGAAAGACAGAGAAGAGCGGAGGAGCAAAGATAGGCGCGATAGACGGCTATGTCGCGAGGGACGAAGTCGGTGCCGTCGATGCTTCCTGCTTTGATCGGATGGTACGTCTCTTCGTAGAACACTGCATTTACGTTGTCCCTGCTCATCCTGAACCCTAATTTTTTAGATCTCGCTGCAGGCGAGGCTTTTTTGCCGGTAAGAAGCAACAGCCACAGTGTTTCCGACGCCCCGCGGTGGTGGCTCGCTCGTGCTTTCCCTCTCACCGCCGACGGCATCTGAACCCTAATTTTTTAAATCTCGCCGCAGGCGAGGCTTTTTTGCCGGTACGAAGCACCAGCCACAATGTTTCCGACGCCCCGCGGGGGTGGCTCGCTCGTGCTTTCCCTCTCCCCGCCGACGGCATCTGAACCCTAATTTTTTAAATCTCGCCGCAGGCGAGGCTTTTTTGCCGGTACGAAGCACCAGCCACAATGTTTCCGACGCCCCGCGGGGGTGGCTCGCTCGTGCTTTCCCTCTCACCGCCAACGGCATCTGAACCCTAATTTTTTAAATCTCACCGCAGGCTAGGCTTTTTTGCCGGTAAGAAGCAACTGCCACAATGTTTCCGACGCCCCGCGGGGGTGGCTCGCTCGTGCTTTCCCTCTCACCGCCGACAGCATCTGAACCCTAATTTTTTAAATCTCACCGCAGGCGAGGCTTTTTTTCCGGTAAGAAGCAACAGCCACAATGTTTCTGACGCCCCGCGGTGGTGGCTCGCTCGTGCTTTCCCTCTCACCGCCAACGGCATCTGAACCCTAATTTTTTTAAATCTCACCGCAGGCGAGGCTTTTTTGCCGGTAAGAAGCAACAGCCACAATGTTTCTGACGCCCCGCAGTGGTGGCTCGCTCGTGCTTTCCCTCTCACCGCCGACGGCATCTGAACCCTAATTTTTTAAATCTCACCGCAGCAACAGCCACAATGTTTCGGACGCCCCGCGGTGGTGGCTCGCTTGTGCTTTCCCTCTCACCGCCGACAACATCTGCAGCCAGCGACCTTCTTTCTCCGCCGTGAGGTCCTCGTGGCACGAGAGAAAAAGCAAACGATAAGAGAGAATGAGAGGAGGAGGGGGGAGAAGAGAACATGAGAGGGATAAGAGAGAATGTAAGGGAACGGGGAGAGAGAGAGATGGCCTGACGAAGGGGGGGAGAGAGAGAGAGAGCCTGACGGAGGGGGGGTGAGAGAGAGAGAGAGAGAGAGCCTGACAGAGGGGGGGAGAGAGAGAAAAATTTAAACGTGAGAGGGACAGAGAGAATGCAAGGGAACGGAGAGAGAGAGAGAGAGCGAAAGGAACAGAGATAGAGAGAGAGAAATAGATCAATTTGAATTTTAAAGTTCTTTTCTTTTTCAAAACGGTTTCTCATAATTTATAATATATATTATATATTCTACCGTTACTCTCCGTCTCCAAGCGAAAAAAGAATTTCTGCCAATACTCAGTGCCCATTTTTTATTAATTTAATGGTTTTTCTCAATTGTTATGGGGGCTATTTGTTAAAAATACAAGGATATGGGCAAACTTTTTGAAGAATAAAAAATGTGAAGCCCCCACTAGATTAAACGTGGCTCCGTCCATGGTAGTATATAAATATAAGATTTGAAAATAAACAAAAAAGCATAGAGATCAAGACGGACGTTTCACATTCTCTCTCCGCCGCCTTCAAACTCTGTTCACCATCCATATTCAATAAGGTATCGTTTTCCTTTGGGTGCTTTTCCCTGATTAACTCTGTATCTATATTTATTTTTTTTTGTTGTTGTATTCTAACCTAAATGAGTTATATTTTAAGTCTAGAGTTATACAAGAACCTGATCACCACCTATCCTTATCAACTCAACCCGACCCGACCCGACTTAATTCGAATAATATCACTTGATCAGTGTTAAAATTTTGGACGGGTTGCCCGTAACTACCGAAAAATTTAAATTTTTACCCGATGACCGAGCCCGAACTACCCGAATTTTCAAGCTGCCCGACCCGACCCGATTTTCTCCTTGAACGGGCATCGGCCAGCCTTTGGCTACCCGACTGAAAATGCATGAATTTTTAAATATTTTTTATATTATATATTTATATATTATTATAGATATATATATTACAATTTGAAATGAACACACGAACTATATAAAAAATTTATTTCTTTATTGATTTTTAAATTTGTAATTCATGATGGCCTCGTGTAAATAAATATTTATAAATTACAATAATAAAATTTAATTTGAAGCAGAATGATCGTCTTGAAAATTAAAAGTTAATATATTAAATTCGTTGATTCATTCTTAGCTTGCCAATGAGATTGTATCGTGTAAGCGTTGGTCGAAACGATCCCAATCTTTGATGCACACCAAAGCTTCAACAATATCCTGTTGCAATGCGTTTCTCTGTTCCTCAAGTATTCGGCCGATTGTACTGAATGCTTGTTCGGCTGCAACAGTGGAGACTAGGATCAAAAAAATACCCATTGCCAGTCGTGTTAGGATCGGCCAAGTTAATGCTCGTGCCCTCCACCACTCGGCATCTTAAAGCCTACCATTTGGGTACTTCCTAACCTAATCCGCATTTTATTACACTAAAAAAACTCTTGTTTGAGTTAATTAATTTTTACTGTTTTCTTGTTTTTTTTTTCTAATTTCTACTCTTTGTAAATTACTTATAAAATCAATTATACAAATTCATAGGATACATTTGAAATATGATTAATTATAAAAATTCTCATTAACTTATACCTATTGTAACACTTTGTCATGATCTTTAAAACGTAATATCCGTTCTCTTAGTAAGTAAATATCAAGATTTAAAAAAATGAAGTAAATAATCTATTTATTAGAAGTAAATAAATGATTTACCTCGCATATTTGCTATTTACTGATATTTATTCATTCCAAATATTTCTAATACCTAACAATTTTGCTTCAACTATTTACTGTAAAAATACTATTTTGCCTGGGACAGGATGCCAAAAGAAACAATAAACACTTGTGAACAGTTGAATACCTCAACTTCTTGCACCAAATTCCCACGTATAAAATCTCTTCTAAAAAAACGGCTTCAAATTGTCCAAGAAACTTAAAAGAAACAGAGGAAATTATGAGGAAAAACCTAATGCATTAATCATTATGAAACCTTAAAAAAGAATATACAAGGCCTTTGCTTCATAATCTAATCCCCATTGATCTGTATATATACATTGCCGGATGGTACTAAACACCTCAATAGCTAAAGAAGCAAACGTTAAACAAGAGAAAGGGAAATGATCAATCATAGATAAAAGAAAGAAAATTCCCATAATCATCATCAATCTATGACACTATGATACTATTCTTGTTTTCTCTCCCAGGACTCGAACCTTTGAATTTCACTATGCTGTTCTTATTGTTGCTTCTTGATGTCTCTTCTTCACCGAGTTTGTGCCGGAGATTCTCACTTTGTCAACTACTATTAGTTTATAGCAGCCGGATTGGCGACGACCCCGGGAATCAATTCGTCAAACGCTTGTAAAATCTGAGCACTGTCAGAGAGGCAGGCCTGTTCTCCACCCAAGTTCCTTCGAGACGAAGCATGTCAAACAAACTATTTTCCAAACTTCTTACCTGAAATTGTTAAAAGAAAAGGACATGTTATTAGCCACTAAATTCTTGGGATTGTTTTCAAAAAAAAATAAATAAATAAAAACTAAATAAAAATAAAAATTCTTGGGATTAGTTTCAATTGGGCTAAACAATGGCATTTCCTTTTGGGGGAAAATAAAACTAGAAATACCACTCAAGATGGTAAAAATATTATTTATGCCACTCCACTCAAGAATAAACAACTGCCATTCGAGAAAACAAAAGTCCACGACGACACCAAATTATTTAAAATGACATAAATAATAGGTCTGCACAAAATCATGGTAAACCATGTACTTTTTTCTTTCCCCTTTTCATCTCCAAAACCCAATTCCTCATATGAATGTGCCTACGATAGGATAAAGGATGAGTAATTTTGGGGAAAAATGATGGCAGGTTTCCATTACATTACTTTTCTCAACCAAGGTTTTCTTTTGTTTCTTGCCATTATTACACACATGGGAAAAGAACAGTTCTCAAAGTCAAAGGAACATCATAGTGCTGAATAAAGGGCCTAAACAAGTATGAGCCATGTTATGATTGAGAAAAAGAAGCTAAATATGCCTCTTAACACAATTGATATCACATCTCAGTCATTCTAGACCACAATTCTCAAATCAATCAAATAATCTCGTAGAGCAACATAGCAGGTTATAAGAACAAGGGCTAAAATTAAGCCGGTTTGGCACATAGAATCTTAGAACAAATTGAAGAAGACGCAAAGGGAATTTTGACCGATAGCACGCGATTTATTAGGATAGGAGAAAATCGGATGAGGGTATTTTAAAAGAGGCAAAACTTTGGTTGGTTTATAATGTATCAACACTTTTCCCCTTTCTAAGGGCCTTCTTTCTTGTCAATCCTTGGCATGGCATGTCACTACCATGCATGGTTATTAGTTTACGGCAATAATGTTTGGAAGAAAAGAAGGAAAAGAAAACAAATAGTTTCGGAACTAGCATTGCCTTCAATGAAGTTTAACTTGTAACTGTTATAGTACCTCTATGGAACCATGATTTACGAACTGCCCTTCTTATCTGGCGCTCATGTCTCTCTAAGAGTTCGTCGATTCTGTTTGATTGGGATAACAAGGGTCCAGAAAATTCCACTTTCTCTCCTTGATCCTGAAATCCCTGTCACAAACCAAGATTAAGAAGTTAAAACCAAGGTTAAGATACAATAACAATAAACATACACACAAAAGTGGAACTTTCAATTAATATGTGATCAACTCAACAAACTCATCATAAACACAATTAAATTTTGCCACGTCCATTGTCATATGAAAATTGAATAAACCATTGAAAGATGTATTTAATGTACTTGTATCTTTGAGTCTAGCATCTTAAATCGGACTACTATAAGACTGGTATTATCAATGATAATCAATCAGTTCTATGATTTCAAGTCAACAATTCAAGCCACATCTACCACATGTGAAGAGTTTATTCATTCATAAATGACTACTTGTGTCAATGAAAGCCACTTCAGCAAAGTAATTTGTGATGATTAAATAATTATGTATTAAGTGTATCTATCATATCTTGCAACTGGTTTTAAATAACAAGCCCAATTCTCGTCCAAAATCTAGTTAGTAACGAGAGGAAGATAAATTGATCACTCACTTCAGGTAAATATGCAGCAGAGTGTTAAACTTGAGTCTTTTAAAGGCTTACAAGAGTTTATAACATCTTTTAAATCAGCAAAATTTTAGTGAACTACACGATCCATCTTTAAACACTACAATACGCTGAAGAAATGAAAGGGAGTACTAGAATCGCAACCATTTAATACATTTGCCCACTCTCGCTCCTCTGTTTTATATTGTTTTAACACTGCTCCTTTTTTCCCCTCCGCTGTAGTACTATTTTTTTCCTCTCTAAATACCATAAAAAATTGAAGAAAGAAAAATAAAAAAGAAACAACAGATAGTTACAGCTTTGTCGATATCTGATAAACAGTCTGAAATTACACCAAAAGTTTCTTTTCATTTTCCTG
>NW_010365594.1:56271-90747 GCF_000414095.1 Morus notabilis
TGCTGAAATGTAAGTTTAGATTTCAAAGTATAAAGAGTTGGAAGTCAGTGTCATATTTGTTTCTTCAGTTACATACTTACCAGATCACTTTTAGTAGCTCCCAGCCCTTCTCTCTGGTAAAGTGCCAAAGACAATTCCTGCGAGTGATAAACATCAGAAGCATCAAAAGAATCTGGACGCTCAAACTTGCCCCATTGATTCTGGATTGCAAGCTTAGCAATCTCGTACGAATCATGGCCTCTAGACTCGGTCCTTCCCCTGTGCATAACATCTCCATTTTCATGCCTTTTCAAATCAAAATTATTCTTTGCATGCAACGCAACCGAAGGTTCTACTGGATTAAAAATGTTTCCTCTTGATATAGATCGAGTGTGGGATCTTGTGGGCACGTCGTCTTTTCGTCTTTTAGCCCATGCAAAGCCGCTTGACGTGGAAACCTGTAGTGGGCCCGAAAACGGTATGTCTCCTTGAGATTCATTCTTTATGTGCAAGGCCTCTTCTTCTTTATCAGTTGATGGTTTTGCGACCTCCCCGGATGAGATGCCATTTTCATCTTTGAGAATATGTATATGACAACCATTGCTTTTACGCGAGTCATGAGTTTGGGCTGCCAAGTCCTGCAAGGTAAAGTTGAGCTGATCATTAGTACCTAGCTTCCTTAGAAACTCTAGCACTTAAATATATCAGCATTTACTTAAATTAGAACTTTTGTAGACAAAGAAAGAGACCTCTGCTGGTGCCAATTTGCTGATTACAACGGGTTTTCTTGTCGGCTTTCTTGTTTCGGGCCCACGAACTCTCCCACTGCTCTTCTTTCTGAAATTTCAGTAAACACATACTCAATACTTTCTCAAAAAGAACAGTACACTGAATGTTTAATATAACAGATGAACCAGGAAAATATGAGTCAATAATACGAGTCACGAGTGTATTGAACTATAAAGCCTATGTACAAGGTATCATATACTAATCTGTGTATTAAAGTGAATAAGTTCATCATAACACAAAAATAGAATGCTCACCTCTTTGCCTCCTCCCGGTTTTTAGCATCAATCTCTTTGCTAGGTGGGTACACCGGCAAGCTTGACGGATCACATGCATAAGGCTTTGTCGAAAAGTACTGAAAGTGACACAGAAAGAATACTGTGTTATACGTAAATCACAATGAATATGAAGGCTAAACAGGTAGAAGTTTTACAGATAGTCTCTTGTTATTCTTTTAAGGCACACAAGCACAAGAACAAGAATCAACATTAAGTAAAATGTAACAGACACAGATACGAGATAAATTTCCTTGTCGCCAGCAACAAAAGAAAAAAAAAATACAACGTAGCTGCTTTATTACCTCAGACGCAAGAGCCAAGGAGGCAGTCCCGCGTTTGTATGGTTCGACAGAAAGAAGTGTCTCGAGAAGGGTTACGTTTGTTGTGGGACAATCTTTAAAAGTCTCTTGTAGACAACTATCATAAGGTTGCTGTGGTTTGAAAAGAGTTGCATGGGGTAGTTTGGACTTTTTCCAGTAGTCATCCGGCGGGGAGCCACAAAGCTTGAAAATCTTGTGTAATTGTTCAACCTGAGAGAAAACAAAGAAAATAACAACCAATAATTCTAAACAAAGAAGTCAAACCAACAAAGAAATTGTTTCTACTGCAAAAGTATATTTCCCATTGTATACTTTGTTTTTTTATACGTAAACTTCAAGATCGGAGATTTGAAGACTAAGATTAAAAACAGAAAGTTTATAAATAAGTATGGTTGGTTACCTCTGTTCTCCCTTGAAGAATAGGTTTCCCCATGAGCAGTTCCGCAAATACACACCCAACACTCCAGAGATCTACAGCGGCTCCATAATCCGTTGACCCCAGCAAAAGCTCAGGAGGACGGTACCATAACGTCACAACGCGACTCGTTAGGGGCTGCCTGTGCCCGAAATTACAGAAGTTTGCCAATCCAAAATCAGCCACCTTCAAAATCCCATTGTTGCCCACCAGAAGATTCGAACCCTTTATGTCCCTGTGCATTACACCTCGCGAATGACAGTGCTCGAGTCCAGATAACAATTGCTTCATGTAGCATTTAATCTGAAAATGTAATCAACCCCGAGAATTTCAATGCAAAGGCTAATACAGAGAATACAACAATTATGTTGTCTTTCAAAAATCTATATAGTTAAAGATGAACAGACCATTAGTGTACCTGTGATTCACTGAACTTGATATCAGGACAAGATAAGAGTCCAGTAATATCATGTTCCATATACTCAAACACAAGGTATAAGCTACATGATAGTCTGGAAGTGATCAAGCCCTCCAATTTGATTACATTAGGATGATCAAGCCTGCGAAGAATCATGATTTCTCTCGCCATAAACCTTACACTCTCAGGCTCAAAATTGTCGAACCGTACCTTCTTCAAGGCAACTATCCTCCCGGTCTCAAGGTCTCTAGCCCGAAATACAGTACTGTACGTACCTTGTCCAATCTGTTACAAACTATAGACGTCACATAAGAGGAAAAAAGGGTGAAAACAGAGAATTATCAAGATCGAATTTAAACAATCACAATCAATTAAGCACATAAAAGTCAAATGAGAAAAGCATATACTAGTGGAGTCAAGAAACGATGCTTTTGAAAAGTCTCAATATTTTGAAGTACAGCCTCTATAAGCAAAGAACTTTGAGAATGTATTTTTTTGGAACTTTTTTTTCCCAACAAAAAAGCAACTTTCACAGCTGAATCCGACCAAGAACAATTTAGTTAACACAGTAAAGTTCAGAATAGAATTAGCGAAAGAAGAAGCATACACATTCCAAAAAAGAGCATTCGACAACAAAGTTAGATTCTTTTCAACTTTCATGCAAACAAAATTCTCATCTTTTTCACTTAAAAGCAAGTAATTTCTCATCTTTTCCACTTTTCATATTTAAAAAAATAATAATAATAATAATAACAAAAGAATCCTTAAGCTCATTTTGCAGCGCAAATTTCTCAAAGTTCCCATTCTTTTCTTTCTTCGACAAGGGATTAAAATATAAATAAATATATATATATATATAGAGAGAGAGAGAGAGAGAGAGAGAGAGAGAGAGGATCCACGAATTCCACAAAATGAAAGGAAAAGAAAAATCTCTAACAATGCAAGCAATATCACATCAACCGAAAACACGAACTTTGGACTACATTTCCATTTTTTATTTTCTTGGATAAGATAAAACAAGGCATCAATAAAACCGAAAACTAATCATAAAACAATCAACAAGTTCAACAAAAAATATTAATAATAGCAATGCAAACCATATCAACAAATAAAGAAAAATTTGAACCTTCTCAAGTGAAAAGGATCAACAAAATGAAATAAAAAAGTTATAAAAAAAAAAAAAAAGTCATCAGCAATGCAAAACCATTATTATCAAAACCAAAACAAAAACATAAACTTTGGACTAAAATGTCTAATTATACTTTAATTAATAATAATAATAACAATAACAAAAAAGAAAAAAACCTTCTCAAGCTTCTCATATGAATCGGCTCTTAGTGGGACCCATCCATGGATGGCCTCTCCAGCAACGGCGCTGAGCCACGCCGGCCAACCCGCCGCCACCTGCTCTCCCTCCACATACTTCTGAAGATTTCCTAATCTAAAACTCAACGACTCTCCATTACCATTACCATTGCAATTAACATTAACATTCGAACTCGCTCTTCCCGACTCACCCAACTCGCTCCCCACCAACTCACTCCCACTCCCCACCTTCCCCTTCCTCCTCCCCGACCCGCCGCCGTTTCTCTTCTCGGAAACCTCCGATCCGACCCGGCTCCGACCCGAATTCCCGTTGTTGCTGATTCCGTCCCTCAGAGCCCCGGAGTGGTCGAACGCCGGCGTCACGGACACGGCTTGCTTGGAGCTCACGCAACCCATTTTAATGGCGGAACCATAAAACCCCGGCGGTTTCGGAGCTGCCCCGGTCCGACCCAGATCGGGAAACGAGCCAAACCGAGTTAGGTAATCTCCAATTTCTCCTCTCTCTCTCTCTCTGAGTTTCGTGTGGCAGAGCGAAAATGGACGGAATCAGAGAGAAATGGTCTCTCTCTCTCTCTCTCTGAATTTCGTGTGGCAGAGCGAGAATGGACGGAATCAGAGAGAAATGGTCTCTCTTTCTCTCTCTCTCTCTCTCTCTCTCTCTCTCTCTCTCTCTCTCTCTCTCTCTCTCTGATTTCTTGTGGCAGAGCGAGAATGGACGGAATCAGAGAGAAATGGGAAATGGGGTTTGGTTTTTATACCACCACTTATTCAAGTCTACAATGTTGAAACAATCTTGTGCTCTTCTTTTTTGCCATTTTCATGTACACACTTCTCTTTCTCTCTCTAGAAAAGAAAAAGAGAGAAACTTTCTCACTTTCCCTTTTTTCGATTGTTCCTTTTTCGGTTTATCTTTCTCTCTCTAAAGTTGTGCGACAATCGCGGGAGATGGCGGACAAGAAGGGGGCGTTTGGTTTTAATGCGGTTTCATTCCCAACAGCGAAATCAACGGCTAACACATACACACACATAAACTAGTTAGTACTAATACTACTACGAACTACTTTTTACTTCTTCCATTTGTACCATTTTTTGTACGTGTTTCTTTTTTTTATATATTTTTTTCTTTTTTTAAGAGATAGAGAACAAATATATGAAAACGAGTGTGAAAATAAATGAAACGAAAGAGAATGTCAAGATTTTAGTTGGGGTTGGCTCTTGGCTGGCTGGCTGGCTGGCTGAAAAATGGGTGAGGCTCCTCTTTTTTTCTTTTCTTTTTTTAATTAGCACAGATGGTCCTAATCTCTTCAGTAAGTGATAATTTAATCCTTATTCTTTCCATTTTAATAAAATAGTCCCTAACATCATTCAATTGGTGCAATTAAGGGCTTGTTCAGTTATATTTTTAAGTTATGATGGCCTAGTGTAGATTTTAAATTAAATTTGAATTATAATTTGAGTTGAAATTATGACTTAAGTTTATATTTGGTTATGTACATTTGAGTTATAGTTTAAAATAAAAATCTTTTTAAGTTTGTGTTTGGGTGTGTCAAAATTTGAGTTTATATTAGATAATATTTTAATAAAAACTCAATGATGATGAAAATTTTTAACAGAGTATATAAGTCAATTTTTATTCGTCTCTTCATTGTGAACGCATAAAAAAGAATCATCTTAATCAAAATTAAAACAAAAAAGTTATAACGTTTTTAAAAATAAAAAAAATATTATTTATTAATTTAAGTTTGAGTTTAGGAACTTGAATTGAAAATAAAACTCAAACTCAAATGTTAACCGCAAATTCAAGTTAAAAATTAAATTCAAACTCAAATTTTATAAAAGAATATAAATTTAAATAAAATTATAATATAAATTTAAATTTTTTTTAAGTTTAGATATAAATGAACAATCCTTAAATCTTTTATGTCTAAATCTATTAAATTATTTACGTTAAAACCCATATGACCAAATTGACGAAACAAAACTGTTCTTGCTTCTTCCAAGTTCTACCTCAATCCAATAGAACATATCAAATTGAAGCACCAACACCAGAGATCAAATTGAAGCGCGAACAAAGATTGAAGATGAGAACTTCAATAACACAAATTGCCAACATACATATTATTAAAACATTTAAACTGAAAAAAAAAAAGAAGAAAAAGTATATCTAGGTTTGAAAACAAAATCAGATCTTGGCATCGCTTTCTTCTATTCACGTCATCTTCCTTCCCTCGGCGCCAAGCCCCACTTCAGATCAATGCCCACATCACGCCGCCTCCAGCCCACCGTCCATCCCTACCCCTATCGAGGGTGCCTTAGACCCCGCCGCCCCTCCACCGTCGCAGATCTTTTTGCGAAAACAAAATCACAAAACCAGAACCCAAATCCTAAGGTGGCGGCGGCGTTCGAGAGGCGATGACGAACGGCGCAATGGGGGAAGAAGAACGATGGCTGATGCGGGTCTTGAGGAAACCGGGCACCAAGTCCGCAGCGTGGAGGCGGAGGGCGGTCGTAAAGAGTGCGAGAAGAGAGGAGAGAGACAGAGTTTGTTGAGGAGAGAGTTTGTTTTCTATATTTTATTATGTTTTTTAAAGGTGTGTTCGGCTATCTAAAAAACTCAAAAAAATGCAATTCGAATTCTAATTTTATTCAAGTTCATATTTTTTTAAGTTTGAACTCGAGTTTGAGACTAAAACTCGAGTTCAAGTGTCTCCTTCAACTCGAGTTCAGAAACTCAAACTCAAATTAATGAACAATATTTTTTCTATTCTTAAAAATGCTACCACTTTTTTGTTTTAATCCTAATTGAGATGATTTTTTTCTATGTGTTGACAACGAAAAGATGAATAAAACCCCACCCATATACCCTATTAAAATTTTTCATCACCATTGAGTTTTTATTAAAATACTATCTAAATATAAATTTAAGTTTTGACTCACTCAAACACAAACTCAAAAAAATATTCTTATTTCAAACCATAACTCAAATATACACAACCAAACATAAACTCAAGTTATAATTTTAACTCAAGTTATAACTCAAATTCAACTCAAAAACTACACTTAAGTCACACTCCAAAAGAACAGGCCCTAAAATATTTAGGGTTGTTCCTTTGCAACGAAACTCAGAAAAAATTTAAATTTAAATTACAATTTTATTTAAATTTATGTTCTTTTGTAAAATTTGAGTTTGAACTCAAGTTTGAGGCAAAATTCGAATTCAAGTTTCCCTTTCAACTTGAGTTCATAAACTCAAACTCACGTTAATAAATTGTATTTTTTTATTCTTAAAAATGTCATAAATTTTTCATTTTAATTCTGATTGAGATGATTTTTTTCTATGCATTCACAACGAAAAGATGAATAAAACCTCACTCATATACCCTATTAAAATTTTTTATCACCATTAAGTTTTTATTAAAATACTATCTAAATACAAATTTAAGTTTTGACCCACCCAAACTCAAACTCAAAAATTCAAATCATAACTCAAAAGTGCACATTCAAACACAAACTTAAGTTACAATTTCAATTCAAGTTATAACTCAAACTCAACTCAAGATCATCACTCAAGTCACCTATTATGTGGGAAAATGTGCACCGACACGTTGGACGGTAATAGCGCTCCACATGGCCTGTGTTTACCACGTCAGATAGCAGTCGACGTCTGGATCGTGTTTTCCTTCCGGATGTTGGAAAGGCCGAGCGTATGGACGAATCCTTAGACCGCCGACCGTTCGAAGCCGTCGGGGCCTGTATAACGCGCATTGGAAGCACCACAAATAGAGTCAGCCAAACGAAGCTACGCCTTGTTTAGTGGTATAGGCGTCGAGGGCAGAATACGGGTTACGGGGTGCCTCAAGAAAGATCCCTGACGCAGGCATGTTGCGTCTGGGTCCAAAAGATGTCAGTAGCGCAATGATTGATTATGAGCCCCTAAAATCGCCTGAAACGAACAGTTGAGGATTACAGGATCTGTAGAGCCGTAATAGGGGACAAATTAGATGAGTGGACAATGTAAAAGGTATTGACAGGCTATAGTTTGTGCCCATAGGGTAGTATGCCACTCGAGTGGATAGGCCTACAAAGAAGAACCGCCCAAGAAGTAATCTTTGGGCTATAAAAGGGGCAAAGCCCCAAAGGATCAGCAGGACTTTTCTGATGTAATAAAAGTAACAAAAGATATATGCAATACACAATAGATGTAGCTCTTCATTAACAGAGTAAACCACTATAAAAGTTGTGCGCCTTTTGCATTCATTCAAGCACCACTTCCACACTTATTAAATTACCACACTACAAAAAGCACCTTAACAGTACTACCCCAAATTTATAATAATTTCAAGCCGGTAACCCAACAGTATACCATGAGGTAACCCGGAATAATTCTGTTGTCGAAATTCAACCGTCAACATCGCCCTAACTCAAAAATACAAAAGAACAACACCTTATTTTGTTTGAATAAAAAACTCGTGATTTTATAAAAATAACTCTTATGATTGGTCACGTGAGGGGTGACATGGTTTTAACGTAAGTAATTTGACAGATTTGAACATAAAGGACTTAATTGAACTAATTTAATGATGTTGGGGATTATTTTGTTAAAATTAAAAGAATAAAGATTAAAGTGTTATTTATTAAAGAATTTAGGGACTATCGTGTCAATTAAATTTTTTGTTTTGTTTTGTTTTTGTTTGTGAACACTCGGTTTTGTTTGCTTTTTATTCTCTCTGTTTTTTGTTTTTTTGTGTTTTCCAATAATCTACGAGGGAAAAAGGCTGGCAAGAACACTTTCCTTAGAAAAAAAGTACAAAAGAGTGGGCCCCATATTATGTGGCAGCCAATGAGAGAGCTCGTGGAGATAATTTTTTGTTTATATTGTAGATTTCTGGGCATTTTTCATTTTTTATTCTTTTAAGTTGTAGTGTGTTTTTTCGTTGGGTGGTTGTTGACTAATGGGAGAGAGGAGGGTCTTGTGAGTATATGTGTACGTGATTCTCTTCTTTCTTTTTGTTTCCTTTTTCCATTTGGGTTTTTGTTTTGGTTTGTATTTTTCTTTTTCTTTTTCTTTTTTTTTTTTGCTGAATGGTTTGTATTTCAAATTTTAAAAAAGTTTGAATGCGTCTTTGTGTTTTCTCATTTTACGTAGGAGTAGGGGATATGTGAAAGGAACAAGAGAGAAATAGCATGGCATAAGCATAACTTAAACAAACGAGATAGAGAGAGAGAGAGAAAGAGAGAGAGAGAGAGAGAGAGAGAGAGAACTGATTAAAGAAAGGAAAGCAACAGGAGGAAAAAAAAAGTAAACCCAAAGAGAGAATTCCTCAAAGGAAAATGGCCCTGGGAAAACAATCATCGCCTCACTTTTGCTTTCTCCGCTAACCTTTTGCTGCCCTTTAGTGTTCCCACCTCTGACATTTTGTGGCACTTCATTACTGCAATGGTCCCACATGTTGGAGCTATAGTGGGTCCACTAGATAATGGGACAAGCATCTCTATGCTAATTGCAAACATGAAATGAAAAATGAAAATTAAAAAAAAAAAAAAAACAATCATCGCCTCACTTTTGCTTTCTCCGCTAACCTTTTGCTGCCCTTTAGTGTTCCCACCTCTGACATTTTGTGGCACTTCATTACTGCAATGGTCCCACATGTTGGAGCTATAGTGGGTCCACTAGATAATGGGACAAGCATCTCTATGCTAATTGCAAACATGAAATGAAAAATGAAAATTAAAAAAAAAAAAACCTTAATTTATTAAAGAAAGGAAAGCAACAGGAGGAAAAAAAAAGTAAACCCAAAGAGAGAATTCCTCAAAGGAAAATGGCCCTGGGAAAACAATCATCGCCTCACTTTTGCTTTCTCCGCTAACCTTTTGCTGCCCTTTAGTGTTCCCACCTCTGACATTTTGTGGCACTTCATTACTGCAATGGTCCCACATGTTGGAGCTATAGTGGGTCCACTAGATAATGGGACAAGCATCTCTATGCTAATTGCAAACATGAAATGAAAAATGAAAATTAAAAAAAAAAAACCTTAATTTATTTCTGAAGCTAGTAATGGAAAATATCTAAGCTGCTTAGGCTAAAGAGACTAATCTTTCGCATTTGCAAACAATTTCTCTTTTTTAGGTGAAAACTCTACGATGTGTTGGAGCATTTTTATTGTTATTAATTAAAAACATACAAGTGTTACTTGATTAAGGGGCAGGGGGGGAGTAATTATTTAATATGTTTGACCCAATCACTTTAAAAAAAAATTTGCTTGACTCTATTGATGTTTGACAAAGGTAGAATATTGTGTGTATGTAAATGAGAAAAAAAGGGTGTTTTCCTTTTTAGGGGTGTTGGGAAGAGAGCTCAAGATAATCATGAGAAAATATATAGGTAGTTGACTTCATTAATTTAAATTTAAAATTTGAGTTTTATTATAGTAAAATTTAAACAGCGAACTAAACGAATTCATAGTATATTATTTGTAATATACTTGCACTCACATGCCCAATTTGAGACTTGTTTTGTCCCTTTTTTTAGTAATTGTTTTATCTTAGTAATTTAAGTGTTGTAAAAACAAAAAAAAAATTAGAAATTTCCATAATAGGATTTAGAAAAATGAACTATTTTTAAGTCTATTTTCAATCGTTAGATGTGTATTTAAATTTATCTTTTTTTTGTGTGTATATATATATATTATTTTAATGTGATTTTAATTAGATTTAACGATTAGAAATGTGCACTACCAACAAGAGGCTCTATTGTAGAAGGACCAAAAAATTGTGTTGCAAAAAAGTATAAAGACAATGTTGAATCTGAAAAATACAAGTTTCATTACTTGGAAAGGGTGTTTAAGTACAGTAGCTCAAATTAGAGATGTGAACAATACTAAACAAAATAGACGAGTTATGCTCAAGTTTGAGTTGACATGACAACCTGTGGCTTAATTGTTGAGCAAGGGACATTCAAAAGCATTTTGCTACAAAAAGGATATGTGTGTGTTGATTTGGTGGGAATTGTTGACTGTTGACATCCCTTCCCCCAATATTCTAATTTTGGCTCAAGCACAAGTCCAGACCCACCACTGATTGAGCTCAAGTCAAGCTCACTTGAAGATTGAAATGGAAGGAAGAAGGCCCCTCACTCCCACTACTACCTATTTGACAGTTTCTAATCTGATTAAAGAATAAGGAAAAATAAATAAATAAAAGAATAAACTAGTGAGCAGTAGAAGAAAAGTGGTATTAATCTGTAAGGAGTTTGTCCAGTAATACGCCCTATTAATCTCAATTTTTAATCATTAGATCTGATTAAAATCATATTAAATTAAAATAGTATGCAGAACAGATAAATTTTAATACATATCTAACGGCTGAAAAGTAAGTGATCATTGACATTCTATTTCTACAGGGACGGTCAGAAAAGGTCCCCTTTTTATAGGATAAATCCCCATCACTCACAAAAATGTAGATCTTAGTAAGTTGGGTTTGTGAGTCGTGGAGTTTTAGTCTTATAAGGATGAATAGGAATGCTCGTAGTAGGAGGACAAGCTTTTTAAAAAAATATGTACTAAAAGATAATTTAGAGAATTAAGGTTTTCTTTATGGTGAGACTCCTTAAAAAATCCCATCAGTGGAACACCATGTTTTGACCGTTAAATTACTTTTTTAACGGTTAGATCTGCAAGAGAGTAGTTCTATGCGGCACGCTGTAAATTTTTAATATAAATTTACACAAATCTAAACGTTAAAAATTTAATCTAACGGTCAAAACAGAATGTTCTATAATAAAATTTTTTAAGAGGTCTTACCACAGAGGCTTTTAAAAATTAAACAAGACAGATAAAAGTTCGGGGAAAAAAACTAAAAAGAATTAAATTTACCTGCAATGAATGTGTTTGTCAATATCAACCAATGACAAAAATCTATCTTTTAACATTTAGGGATAGAAAATTCGAGCATTTCAACCACAAAAATAAGGTTTATTTTTGACCGTGCATTTTTAGAATTATTCATAAAATTTACTGAGCGTTTTTTATTGTTGTAAAAGTATACCATGAAAGAAAAGCTGCAGATTATTCCATAGCAAAATGTAACATCAAAAGTGCTATACATATATATTTTATTTTATTTTTTGGTAGAAATGCTACTTTAGAGACCCTTTATTTTTCTTGAAAGATGTTTCACATTGGTGAAATATTTTGATATAAAGCCTATAATGTTATTATAGTAGCATTCTATGATCATTGATAGGAAATTCTCACCAAGTGATTTATGCCACCATGACTCCTATTCTCATCTCAAGCTATAATTGCTGCTTCCCATGATTCAATCAGGATTCCCTGTCAATAGTATAGAAGTACCCAATTCCACTTTTTTCCCTTTTCTTCTAAAGGCAATTTCGCTCATGCATAATGCATAAAGAAGAAAGATATCTACTGCTAAATTTAACATAATTAAACATGCTCTTTGGTATATAAAGCATCTTGATTTAAACAAGAATAATAGTTGAGGATCACTACTTATTCTTTGTGATAAGGAATTGTGTTTTTTTAGAATATTTCAAACTAGTTTTGTTAATAAAATGAGACTTTTTTCAGTATGCCTCTTTATTAGTAAATTGATCATTAAATTTAATTAAAATCACATCAACATAAAAAAATATATAAAATAAATAATTTTTTATACAAAATTTACGATTAAAAATAAAAAATTACTCACACTTTTTTTTTTTTTTTTATCTACTAGAGAAACTCTTGAAAAAATTTTGTTTTAAATGAAATTTGCAAGCTCCGTCTTCTATGAAATGTGCTGACAGACAATAATGACACATTTTATGAATAAAGTAGCTTTTCAATATGTGAAAAGTTATACCTTCAAAAGAAAAAATTGTTAAAAATTAAGGAAGCAATTGATCAAGGCCTTTTCTTTTTTTTTTTTTCTTTCTTTCATTTATTTAGGTTCGTTCATTTTGTTGATTTGAGTTTAGAATTTGAATTGAGATGTGATTTTATGTGAGAGTTTTTTACTGTAATAAAAAAGTTAAATGTGATTGTTTATGAGAATTTTTATTATAAAAAAATTTAAATTCTAAACTTGAATCAGCAAAATAAACGGGACCCTAATTTTTATTGGGAGGTTGGGTTAGATGGGTTTGATATCCGACAACCATAAACCTTTTTGTTCGCAGAATCATCAATGCAAGAAACCAACACTATTGTTTTATAATAAAGGACTTCTTTTTAGGGGGTATAATAAAGGAATTTAGTGTCTACTAAAACAAATAAATAAATAACAACAATAGTAATAATAGCAGCGGAAGTTTACCAAAAAAAAAGGGACATAAACTTAAAGGGTCCATGTAGATGGGTGTTTTGGTGACATGTGGCAAAAAACTCATATAGTATGAGAATTTTAAAGGCTCTGTTTTGAACTGATGTACATCAAATTATATTAATTTTCTATTTTCTTATTTTGATAAAATTTTGATCAAATGTAACATTGGTCTCGTTCGTTTCGTTGATTTGAGTTGAGATGTGATTTTATGTAAGAGCTTTTTACTGTAACAAAAAAGTTAAATGTGACTATTTATGAGAGCTTTTTATTATAACAAAACTCGAATCAGCGAAACGAACGAGGCCCGACATGCACTTTCGGTACATAGAGTAACCGTACCATAAAAAGCACCATTGAAATATACCAATACGAAATGCCAAACTAAATATCACACAAATCGGTTATCATGAAAAGAAAAATGTTAAGGTTAGGTTTAAAGGTAGGTTAAGTGTTGTCTCCATCCAATCATTGCCCATCAACTTCATTCATCACGCATAGACTAAGATTACCCGGCAACAAGTGAGTGCACTAACTGACATAAAGAAGTAAATTTTATGTTATACAATATAGTTTATATCGATGTGACATGCCACAAAAATTTGTAGAAATTAATGCTAGAACTACTACATTAGGTATTCCTCATCCGCTATTAGCTAAGCAAGAATGAGATGCAAAACAACTTAAGACAGTAGTTAAATAAAAAAATTTTATGGTAGGGTATGGAAAGACACACCATTGATAAAATAGAATTTTTAATTATCAGATTAAACTAAAATCATATCAATTTTAAAAAAAATATTGCAGTTTAACGAAATTTTATGAAAATACGACAATTAAAAATTACCTTACTAATCATATTTTCTTTTGTAAGCCTTATAAAAAAAAAAAAAGATCTTCCACTTAATTTGAGGGCAGAGGCGCCTATCAAAAAAATTCTTCCACTTAATTTGAGGGCAGAGGCTCCAATAGTCTAAAGTTGAAATTATTATTCCACTAGAATTCGAATGGATTGGTGGAATGTATTGGTTCCTTTGTCACTTGGCAGAGTAACAGAGAAATTAATATTCCACTAGAATTTGGGTGTGAGAATACAATATGATGAGAAATAGTTAAGAAACTACTTCTAAGAAAAAAAAAAAAAAAAGAAATAGTAAGAAACTACCGAACAATTACTAGGATTATCAAAAGAAATTAACAATTTGCAATTTAATTGCCAAATATTGTTTATATATGCATAGAGATTCTTCCAACCTCACTAGGCTTTTGTTTACTATTATTATAGTGTTTATACAAATGATTAGCCCCTTATCTGCAATTATTTTAAAATTGTATGTGGTTTTCTTAGATCTCGTCACATTATGCTTCCATGGTTTTGGTCAATGCACTAAATGAATTAAGTAAATCCTATTTCAAGTAGACTATATATAATGTTTGCCAGCTTTGGGATACTAAATTTACTTATTGGCATAATTATCACTATTATAATGTCAAATTTGACACTACAAGAAAGTGACCTTTTAACTAACAAAACCAATAGAGTATGCAAATTTTTAAGGTCTTTCTTAGAACCAAAAAGCACGGTTTTAGTGGAGGGTATTTTTCAAACCCTTAATTGCTTGAGACTTTCTACCGCAGTTCAAGGGTCAATGTAAGGGTCACTTTTGGTCAATTTGATTCTTTTTCTTTAATTTGTAAATTATTAGTTTGGTAAATTATTGGTGAGTACCTATTTGAACACGTCATAATTAAATTATTTATATCTATCAAAAGAGAGGTCTATTTTGTAAATGTCTTATTCAGTAAGTAATGCTTATTGATGTCTTGTATTGAACGCTTATGTAGTTTCTCTTCTAGAAACAAGAAAGGAAAAAAAAAAAAAAAAAAGAAGAGAGAGAAATTAGGAAATAGATTAGAAAATAATAAGCATTTTACATGGAAATCTCATCTTTGACTTTTGACTCTCACTCATCAGCCGTTCAACTTAGATTCTGCATGGATTTTGTGCCAGGTGTCAGATGGTTATTGGTTTGATGGTTATTTGTAGGTGATTTTGGATCAGCTTGAGCACATGCGAGTCTTCATCAAAACAGTTTACCGAAGAAGACGCACGTCATGCCCACGTTTGTAATTGTGGCAAAGTGCCAACCCCCTGAACCAATGTCTGCCAAAGAGATTCTCTAGTCAATCATAATATTAATTTATTTCTAGACTTTCTCAGGAGGGCTCCTACTAATTTTTTATTATTGGAATAGATTAAACTCACGTTAAACTAAAAAAATATGTAAAATAAATAATTTTTATATAAATTTAAAGATTAAAAAATAGATAACTATTGATAGTTTATTTTTTCTAATTCTATTAGAGAAATCTCATTTCTTTCAGGTAAAATTACACCTTTTCTCTCTGAATTTTGTAACAAAACATGCTTAAACCGTTCATAATAGGACAACGAAATTTTCATATCCCTTTGGTTAATCTAAGGGCAAAAGTTAAAAACCGAGGTGTTCTAACTTGTGAAATTTTCCCACATCTACCCCCTCGGGGCAAATAGAAGTGCTCCTCTAAATTTAAGAGTGGGTATGTTCATAGACTATGCTGAAAAAAAGAGCTTTGAATAAGGGTAAAATTTTAAAGGAGCTAGTGAGTCCGAGGGGCAGCTGCCCCCCTGAGCCTCACCTATCTCCGACTCTGATCTTACATCCCCCCGGGCGTCACCTGTCTCCGCCTCTGATCTTACACTCACCTTCATTGAGGTCTCGAGCTCGATTCCCGCCCGTCTCAACTCCAAAAAGATTATTAAATACTCAGAAAAGCATTCCACTGTTTTTCCTAATTGATTAGTTATATTGAAGCATAACCGGACGAACCCAAAACATTGCAGACAGTATGTTAGAAGTATCAAATGTCAAATTTTAATATGAAATCAGAACTTATGCAACAATGAAAAAAACATGAATGTTTAAGACTTGATGAAGTTAATGGATATACCAATTAACATCACATACTGGACACCTTTTGTCTTCCTGACACAATGCAAGATGCAAAAAAGAGTGAAATTTAAGGTTGACATTATTAGATGGAGTTAATGGTGTAAATAATATTAGCCAATGGTGTAAACCGTAATTCACAAACTTCAATGATGATTAACATTGCTAATAGTAATTCCTTTATTTTACAAGCTACTGGGGAACTTCTAAAGGGGAAAATATGAAATGGTAAAGAAGAGAAACTTTATGGATTATGGATCTCACTACACTTGCAGCAACAAGGCAGAAAAAATGCCACATAAGACTTTCATTGTTTTATACAGAAACTTCCCCAAATGAGAAGCCTGCTTTTGTTTACAAGTTGAAAACTTATTGTCCCCTCTATTCATTTCAACTAGCATGTCAATGAAAAAATTGAGGTAAGGTACATGGTCAAGAATTTTCAGTCCAAGAATCATAGAATCAGTCCATTTAAAGAATCATTGTAAATAAATGCAAACAAATAATAATCCTCAACCGGAGTTCTTCAGAAGGATTCTTGGTTCTTGCTGCTATGAACCTTCCTCGTTGTAAGGCAACTTGCAGGCAGCCATACGGTCTTTCGATTTGAACTTGCCGAGCACCTCGGCAACAGTTCTGCAACGGCATTCCGGCCGGATCACATCACCGTAGACAGCCATTTCGATTAAGTCAAGTTCCTTGTCTGCAACAAATTCACACGCAAAGAAATTTAGACGCATAACTTCTAGGCCCCCTAGTCTTATGCAGCCACATTTGGATTCATTTCATGACATTACTAAGTGATGGAAACAGCAAAATTTACCCAACCATAAACAACAATAGTGATTGTTTAAGTGTCGCCAAGTTACGAGAACCAAAATACACATATTGAACATCTTGTGTTTCTTACCGGCATACTGCAAAGTGCAAGAAGCATCATTAGATTAGGAGTACTAAATAGAAACCACTAAAATGTCGTGATTTGACTTTTTATCAGCTCCACGGATATAGACACCAACGATAGATGAGAAAACGTGATTTTGAGTAACAAATATACCACTACCTCATCGACATTTGTTAAATTCAATTTGGCTTTGTGGTTTAGATATGAGTTCCAATACTATAAGGAAAGCCTTAGCGGACACCTTGCCATAAAGTATGCAATGGATGAAAATTTCATGTAAAACCGATTTTGTATCGCAGCATATTCAACTTAATTTAGTCATAACAGAATATAGGATAGGGATTGGATACAAAAAGTTCTGACAATTAACACTGTGACGCCGTCTAACAGAATTGTCAATTACGGATCACATCATAGGCCTGCTTAGAAAGGTACAGGTATGATATTGTAGATGAAAATCACTACATCAGCAGGGAAATTAAACGACCAGAACTTTCTTTACCTTAGTACAACTAACTACTCCCTCAATGCGCATCGAAAGCAATTATAATGAGTCCCTATTTAGGAACTTTGAGTTGAGCTTAGCCCTCTTCCTATCCTAAACCCCTAGAATCATGATTAAAAATATATGGTTGATTTGTCAATTAAGTTTAGTAATTAGTTAGTCTATCAAGCAGAAACTAGGACCTTAGGAAGTCTCAGGGAGGAGTAACTGGATGTGCGGAAGCATTGATGAATCTAAATTGTAACTTGGACAAGAAAAATAACAATTAAGTGGTTTAAAGTCAATATATATATATATATATATATATAGGTTTGATTCTTGAAGTGAACCCCTAATCGCTGAAGAACTACACAGCAAATCAGAACTTACATACAAGTCACTTACAAACTCGGGCTCACAAAGTGGATTCAGAGATTTCTGGACATAAAAAATATCCAAACATAAATTTGCAAGTGAAGCAAAGATAGACATACCAGTAAACTGGATCTCACAAGAATATCCCTTCAACTGAGTTGCATCCACACCATCTTTATCTGATTTGTATCTATTCACTCTAGTTTGAAGAATCTGACAATTTTCAGCAGTGGACTCACCGCCTACAAGACAATCTTCAAACCTTAAACAATCTTGCCACATCAAGAATAACAAAACAAAACAAAACAACTTCTAATTTGTTGAGATAACCAAGGATTTTTTAACTTTAAAAAAAAAATACAACATTATATCATCCTCAGAGTTTATTCTTCCACTAAGCTGCTAAATTCTATTTTCCTACAAAAAGAGTTAATCTCTTCTAGTTTTTTCTACTTATTATGTCAACACTGGCTTCTTTTAAACCCAATTTATATATTTTTTTCCTTCCTTAAAAGTGTCAAAAATCACAAATCCAATACAAACCTTAACCAGAACATTCAAAACTAAATGCCCACTACAAAAAACATGAAAAATAAAGAACCCAGAAAGAAAATGATTAGAAAAGAAGAAAAAGAAAAGACCTTTGGAGAAGGGAACGATGTGATCGTACTCGAAGCAGAGGCAGCCCTGGCAGTTGCCGAAGCGCCGGCAGACGACGTTGCCGGCGGCGTCCTTCCGCCACCTCTCCGGGTGGCGACCGGGGACCGTTTTGGCGTTTGCCCAGCATTTGCTCTTCGCCTTTTTGTCGAAGAATCTCGGTCTCTCTTCGTTGTTGCTGTTAGTATTATTATTACTACCCCGAGAACGAGAAGGTGAAGAAGAAGAAGATGACGGACTCATTTCTCTCTCTTTTTCTATCTTCGTATTGGTTAGAGAAAGAGAGAGAGCTCTGAGTGTTTCTACAACAGAGAAGCGTCAGCACTTCTTCAAAACGATCCTTGGACGCTCTTTCACCGACTCCAAGTTTTTTTGGGTTGATAATTAGATGCCATTTCTCTTTTTTTTTTGTCCATTATTTTTCCATCCAATGAGAAGATGCCCAATAACCAATTATTGCAATGTATACTAATTTTTTATGAATATATACGTAGATTATAAATATATATATATATATATATATTTAGGCGAAATGGATGTATGATTTGATGAAAATGGTATTAGTTGCTTATCAAATAGGACACTAGTTGCTTATCACCAAAAAAAAGAAAAAAAGACACTAGTTGTCTGCCATTTTGTCAGGATAGTTCTCTTTCTAATGAAGCATGTTGTGTAGGGTTGGTAATATGAGTTATTATACAATAACACGATTTAAAAATAACACGAATTTTACAAATTAAAATTGAGAAAAAAGAGATTCAGATCAGAACTGAATCGACATGAAATTAACACGAAAAAAATGAATCAATTTCAAAATAGACCCGCTTAACTCGAATACGATACGAAACTCGTAAAAAACTAAAAAATACATATATTTTTCATTACATATTTTTAATTTTATTATAAACTTATGATATCATAATAATTATACTTAAAATCTTATACTATTATTTACTTAATTTCAATGGATATTATTGTATTTTAATGTGTTATAAATTTTAAGTTATTTCTAATATGTAAAAAAATAAATAAAAATATACAATTTTCGTGTGAATTTCAGATTCACGGGTCAATTTCGTGTCACAGATAATTTTCATATCGTGTCAACCCGTAAAATAATCGTATCGTGTTCGTATTTCAATTTATAGATACAACACGTGACACGAACTATCACTCATAATATTGTGCATCTATACCACGTAGAGTCGGTCACATGCAATGGCGGGCAGGGTACATAGAACAACTTTACCAAGTAGGCTGGTACGGTCAGTCATAAATGGTTTTCCAAACTACTTTGATTTTATTGGTTTTGCCAGAACCATACACATATTTTGGGCTCTGGAGGGTTGAGTTCTCACAATAAAAATTATGCGCTCAAGATTCGTTAGTCCACAACCTCCCAACCCTACTCGATTAATGTGTTGTGCACCGTCAAATTGTGATCCCACGAGTAAAAATTGAACTCAACGAATATGTCCTTTCTGTTCCATCGAATAGGTAAGGGGGAGTGGAGACCGAATGGCAACAATTACCCCTTTTTCCATTAGGGAAAGGGGAAAAAAAAAGTGGGAAGAACAGACCACACATCCCCACATATGAGGCTGCATTTTGGTTTTCTGGTTCTTCGCCAACCGAGAAAAGGAGGGGAAAAAAGGGGAAAAGAAAAACATTCTTAAGCCTTTGACAAAGAAACATTCTTTCAATGACACATAAAAATGTAGACGCTACTTTCCCCAAGAAAGCAGATCATCTTTGCTTTTCTTTCATTTCTACACAGTTCAAACACCATAGTAATCTTTGAATATCTCGACGGCAAATCAAGACTCCAAAGCACAGAGAAAATAAAACACAAAAAGATAAAAAGATAATTTCTGTCTCCAGAACCACAAAACCCCATCTGGAACAGGTACCACCACCATAGTTAAGAGTCTTACCAAACGCAGGCCGAAACGACTTATGACATCTATATGCTAAAGTTCAAGTTTTTCACCAGTCTGATATACTCATAACAAAGACTACTAGACTCTATTTGGGGCCAATATCCTTGAGTGCACAAATCTGTTCCTCTCCCATTGCAGACATCACAGAGACAACCAAGTCCTTTCCCTCAGCAAAACCATCCTTGATCTGCAAAAGACCATTTAAGAACATTGTCAAGAAGAGGAATCAAACACAATAGACCGAAAAGGCGAAATACCAGTCATGATAAGGCAAAAACATAACAGCAGAAAAGGGGAAATGATCAAAAAGCAAGGCAAGCAAAAGAAATGAATTACAAAGAACAATATGATGATAAATTTGAAACCCCAGTATCCCACTTCAAAAAAAAAAAAGAAAAATCAGTTTAGAATTTAGATAAGAGCATAAGATAGCGAAACGAATCGAGGAAATAAAAGGGGTCATTCTCCAACCTGGGTAAGCAGACTGTCATCAGTTGGGAGCCTCAGATCATCCTTGGTGTTTCCATTTTCAGTCAAAAGACTCACCTACAACATCAGATTTAGTGAGAAGTAAAGCGTTTGATTTCACAAGGCTAACCAAACCGAATCAACACGCAAACAAACTGAACAACAATGAACATACAAATCCATCCTCAGAAATATCTATCAGCTGGTAATCAGTACGATTGACATGGGGAACCTGTACGGAAAAAACACACACACAAAACTGTTATTGTTACAGAAAACAATGAAACAAATTTAGTACTTAGTAGCAAAACAACAGAAAGTGCAAAAATTGAAAGTTGAAACATGAAAAGTAAAATCAAGATCTGGAGAGTACATACATCACAGTTGTGGGAAGAAGGTACAATGTCATCGTACTTCTTGCCTGTGAAAATGTCAATCCCAACAAAGTGGCACTTCGCATGTCCATGCTTTCCAGTTTTCGAGGTCGAAACCTCAACAACCTGTCACAACAAAAAGCAAAACACTCAGAACAAGTATTTAACAAAAAAAAAAAAAAAAAAAACCCACAAAAAAGGGGGGGAAAAAAAGAGGAAACAAACATCCACCTCAACTTAGACACACAATCAAGCCACCACCTAACCTAATTTCATGACCTCAGAAAATTCCCAATATTTATAGCCCAAAATTAAAATAAAAAAAGACCTAAAATTCTCATCACAGAAAACATATAAACGAAAAGCCCTAAAAAAGACGGAAATTTAGCGATAAGGACCAGAGAATCTCGACTAAAAAGAGTTTCCTAGAGATCGAGAAGTGGAAATCGCAACAAACCATCACAGCTATTTACAAAGAGGAAACGAAGCAAAAATAGATAAGGAACAAGGATCGGAGAAATTTCTCGAGAAACAGTTTTCCGGGAAAACAAACAGGACAAAGAAAGTAGAGAGAGAGAAGAGAGAGAAAGGACCGGACCTTGCAGGGGCGGCCTTTGATGACGATGTAGCCGTTCTTACGGACAGTGCCGGCCTGCTGCGGGTAAGTCTTGGAGGCTCCGGCGTCGGCCTTGGACTCGAAGTGGTGCTCTTCACTGTCAGTCATGGCTGCTTTTCAAAACCCTAATTTTCTTCTTCTTCTTCTTCGATTTGAACTCAGACAAGTCTGAAGAAACTCCTTTGACTCTGAAGCACAAGAAAAAGAGAAATAATGGAGTCTCGGAACTCTCCAGGTGGACAAGTCAAGGAAAACCCCTCCAAGTCCCAGATATTTTCTCTCTCCTCTTTCGGTCAGATTGGTTTTCCACCGTTGGATTTTGTACGATCGGTGGCGGTCGCTTTTTTGCCCTTTTTTTATATTATACATTTTTGTGGGGAGAATTTTATGGGAGGGTATAAAAGAACGTGTATTTTTTTTTCCTTGTGCTTACATTTTTGTTTATTTTTAAGATATATTCCAAATTAAGTAAATACAAACACCAATAATAACTCGTACGGATACGAGTGAGGGAAGACTCTCCACTCTAACTATAAATTGAGGTTCGAGTAACTTAAATCTCATATTTTTTTTTTAAATTGTATAAAAAAACAGTAAAATTGAAATCGGTTGACAATAATTGAAGAACCGACCACCTAAAAATTAAAAAATACGCACTACGTGGAATCGAAGAAATTCAGTGAATGGTGTAATTTCTATTCGGTTTTGATTATGTCCTTTGAGGTTCGGTTAAAAACCGAACCGAATTATTTTTTTTTACTTTTAATTAATGGAGCTACCACATCATACACTATCACTATCAATAAGAAGCCCATAATGAGACAAGTCAGAGGACTAAATTTTATAACTGGAAGCCTATGGTGTAATTTCTATTCGGTTTTGATTATGTCCTTTGAGGTTCGGTTAAAAACCGAACCGAATTATTTTTTTTTTACTTTTAATTAATGGAGCTACCACATCGTACACTATCACTATTAATAAAAAGCCCATAATGAGACAAGTCAGAGGACTAAATTTTATAACTGGAAGCCTGACGATTGGTCCAAAAATAATGTCAGAAGTCCGATCAGCTTCTACTTCTTAAGGACCTTCTCACTCTCTATAACTCTCTCTAGAAAACACGTTTCTTCTAATCTTTTTGTTTTCATTATTATTCACGCATATAATTAAGTAATTGATTTGCATTGAATTTATAAATTTATAAATTTTTGTGTCTGATATAATCACCATACGAATTGGTGCTTGGAGAGATGAAAAACAGATGTAAAATCTGTCATATAATGAGTTTTTCTTATAAAACAAATTAGTTACTAATTGCATGGAATTAAAGAGGAAAAAAAGAGTACACAAGAAAAACATGAGAGCAAAGACAACATTGTATTTTTCATTCACTGGTAAGAAGTATATAATACATGCACATACAACCTCTATTTACGGACTAAGAAATATGAGTGGAGATAAAAGTGAAAGACATGGGTTACATACATTATACCCTAATATTAATTTGAGAATTATGAAGAGATAATACCTAATAATTAGAGGGAATTATTGAGAGATAGTAAAGTCTAAAGAAGGGGTTGTACATATAAATTATGGAATATCAAGTGGTGACATCCACATTAAATAATTTCACAACTGTGATTTTTATTTTAGAATCAACAATATATTAGGTGAGATTTATTTTATGTAGATTATGATGCTCGACAATTCTTAGAGCATCTCTAATGCAATGTTATCATTGATATATCAATTGTAAATTTAACATTTGAGTGTAAAAATAAAATGTTTAATTGCTATTGGTTGAAATGTTTACTTTTTTATATAATCATTATAACTGTTACATTTTTTAATGGTTGTACACTGTGATTTTTATTTTAGAATCAACAATATATTAGTGTGAGATTTATTTTATGTAGATTATGATGCTCGACAATTCTTAGAGCATTTCTAATGCAATGTTATCATTGATATATCAATTGTAAATTTAGTATTTGAGTGTAAAAATAAAATGTTTAATTGCTATTGGTTGAAATGTTTACTTTTTTATATAATCATTATAACTGTTACATTTTTTAATTATTTTAAAAATAAAAGTTTACTTTTACAACTTTTAAAGCTTAATAATTATGGTAAAAAATATATTTAACATCAAAAATAACATTATGTATTAGAGCAGAAATGAAAATAACATACCATATCACACGTTTTAATGTTAAATATACAATTGATATTATCATTTGTATTAGAGATGGTCTTATGTTTTTCACTAATTTCATAATGACAAAATTTGATTGGGGGATTTTTCTTTTTATTTTTTTTTGAAAAGGAGAAATATATTCTACATCAAAGAAATAAAACTAATCCTTATCCATATCGCTTCAAACTATAAAAAACCACTACCGCGATAGGCGTTTTATAATAAACTCGAATGAAACGCCCAAGGATAGTAGACATGTACCAAATTTTGAAAACAATTGTCTAAATACACGTACACACAAGACTTTTTAGCACACAAAAAAACAAAGAGAAAATTGTTAAGCTTATATTTAGAGTGCATGAGTCTGGATTTTACCCCTTATTCTTGATTTAAATACTTTTAACTGAAAATGATATTAATCAAGAGTAGGGATAAAAAAACTATAATCATGTACTCTAAGGAGTATTTGTCTCATTTCCCTTTTGAACAAAACCTATACAATCAATGATGGAAAAATCCGATCCATAGAGTCATCAGTCGAGAGACTTGTAGCACCAAGATCACATAAAACTTCGCTAAAAGTTAAATCTAGTAGACTAAAAATACAACCTAACACTAAAAAATGATAAATAAACCATCAAATTGGGGTAAAAACCAAATATTACCACTGGAGCATTTATATAAAAAGAAATAAGAATGAGATTTTTTCTTTTTTTAAAATGGTCTGACAGAATGTAAATAAGCCACTCTGTAATTCTCAGGAAACAATAGAAATTCTATTAATGCAGTTGTGAATTTTTGAGAAAAAATCTCTGAATTAAAACCACATTACATTTTATTATTACTAATTGAGCCACATGTTACACACGTAAAGAATAGTTTTATAAGTTTAATTTTGCGTTAAAACATGTGGCCTTCTTAGAAAGTAAGTCCACTAATTAGAGTGAGCGAAAGAAAAAATATTTTACAAAATCACACAAAAAATAATTAAAGTTACATACGAATTTTGACAAAAATAATTAAGTAATAAGATATTTGAAAATAATTATTTTAAATAAAAGAAAGCAAGAAAAAAAGTATTGAGAAAAAGATATTAAAAAAATAAACTGTGAAAGAATATTAGAGAGAAAAAGACAATAGGTAAAAGAAAAGAAGAAAAAAATTAAAAAAAAAGAGAAAAAGAAAAAAAATAAAAGAAAGATGATGACAAAGTAGAAGCAAGAAACCAAAGTGAAAAGAGTCAGAAAAAGTAAAAACAAAAAAAACAAAAAAAAAACATAAAGAATAAATGAAAGACTGACATAAATGAGAAACAACCTCTTCAGCTTTTTTATGTATATATATTAAATTATTATTATTATTTTAAAATTTTTGAAGGATTTGTTCTTTTTAATTATGTAGTTACTGCTATTTTAATTATTAAACTATATATTTAACGATAATTTGTAATTATAGCAGTTATCCACAAATCATATAGTTGAAATCTTAATCTAGCTAAAACTAGGTTAAAAAAGACGTGTTGTACCGATGAAGTTCTCTATTTCTTTTTTTTTTTTTTTTTTTTATTTTTATAAGTGGAATGAAATTCACGTTTTACTTTTCAAGATAGCAAAGAATCGGGAAAGAAACCGCATCAGATTGAGATATTCCCTTTGAGCTTTGACTTTGAGTTCAAGAGAATAATTTTTTATTTTTGATTTTATCGCAAGCAGCAATAATTTCCATGCACGCCCTGGCATATTAATGTACTTGAACGGCAATGAATAATAAAGATAATGATATGTCGTTTTGTCAAATATGCGACTATGCACACTCATTAAGGACTTTTTTTCTTTTAGAGGGATAGACTATGAGCCTGGCAGTGGAACTCTATATCAAGCCATTTGTTCCATTGATTTGAACATAAAATTTAAACATAAATCCATTGTTTTCTTTTTAATAAAAAAACAAAAACATAATAGCAAAAATGTTAGAATTGTGATTCAAATTAGCGAAACAAAGAGACTCTTGATTGAGCAACGTGTAAGCCTTATGTAATCCTATCCAAAACGTAACCAAAGCAAATTCCTATGGCCTAATTTGCAGCTCAAATGTAATCCAACATGCTTTAGGACAGATAACTATTATATGTTGCCAGGCCATTTTATAAGATGATCAAATGAAGACAACTTATATTCATAAATTCCACAAATGAAAGAACATGTTATTATTTAAAAAAAAACGTTTATTTTCCCCTCTTATAGAAACCAATGAATTACCAATGAAATGTCATGAAAATAGGCTTTACAAATAGTAAATTTGAAAGGTAGAGAGACCTTAAAACTCTTCAAGGTTAATGGCATCTCTAGGCATCTCAAAGGCATCTTTTGGTCTAGATTTCTTCACACCAGCAGTGAACCAAACTTTATCAGACTTGTAGCTCTCAACAGCAACACTTGTGACCTTAACCCAAACCAAAACCTTTGTTTTCATCCCTTCAACCCCACTGAGCTTTCCCCTTGAGAGTGTCGCCTTGACGCGAGTGGCGTACCTAATGACGGATGAGTCCTTGAAGCTGACCTCACAGGGAGACGGCAAGTATACGATGAGCTTACCCTTCGCCTCATCAAGCTCGTAGCACGTTATGTTCCGGGGAAATAGGCCCGGAGGAAGATTGTACTCTCGGAGGAGGTCAGCCAAGGCTTTCTGTGGCTTTCCTGCAAAAGCAGGCGTATACAACATCTTTACATTACATGGAAAAGAAGAAAATGGCTTATCTGTGAATGGCATTTGGATATACTATCTTCAATGCAAATGCTATTGTCAATACTATATTTAGCCCAAAACGTATGAAAATGACACGTTTACTATTATTCTATTTTATACTCCAATGCATAGTACTGTTTTAAATGCTATGTCACCTATTTGTCATAAATTTTAATCGTTGTAACTTGTTGAAGAAAAATTTTGAATTTTCAACTAACTTGAAAATTGCAATGTTGTAAATATAAGCGAGAAGTTAGGACATCAACCAATAGCAACCAATTGTCCAAATTTATCATATACTATAGTTAGTGCTAATATTTGACACTAAGTATAGTGTATGTCAAATTCGATGTTAAGTATAGAATTGTATTATAGAATGGTTTTCTTACCCGTATACTAAACTTCGGAGTTAGCATATAAAATTCGGTATTACCTCAGAGATGCTAGAAGGGAATGACAAACATAGATGCAGGTTTGCACTTATTGTAAGTTAGGTAGAGAGATTCAATTTTGTGATTCTTGAGATACTGGAAAATGAAGTGCTAAAATGTTGTTTGTGAAATTGTATGGGGAAAAAAAGATTGAGTGCATTCCGGAGCACCAAATGTTTGGTCATGGGTCAATATCAGTACTTAACTAAAGTTTAAAGATACAATTACTCTTTCAATATCCAAAGCAACTCCTAATCAAAGATTGGCCACAAATGTTTTGAGTTGAGATATCCATCAGTTAACCTCATTGCCTAATGACAATATACCAAACATAGTTGCTGAAAATTTTCATTTGTTCATTTACTTCACTTTGTGGAAATCCTAATAATTTGCTGTGAAGAAGTCTATGAAGCTTTAATATGAAAAAGGCACCAGAAATTGCGCTTTTGAGTACCGGAAAATATGAGCTTCAATTCAAGGGTTCAGAATAAGAAGATAAAGGCATTAGGGTAACAAATTATGAGCCTCAAACAAGAACTTAATGCTCTCGCTACATTGGCCCAACTTTGTAAATTGTAGGATAATGGACAAAAAATTCACAAGCAAAAATTGCCCACCAAGGAATATATTATACACAATTAAAGGGAAAAAAAAATGAAGGAAAGAAAAACATTTTATACCTTTCAGCTTGTTGAATATCCATTTTGCCTTTTCCTCAACAGTATTGGACAATGTCTGTAACCATGAAAAAAAAAGAAGTTGAAATTATCAATAAGGAAGTATATCCACTTATATATGGTACAATATCCAATATATTGTAGAAGGAAATAGAGTTTGGTACAACTAGAATACATTTCAAAATTTGACATGGAGATACATCCTATTTTTCAATCATCGGATAACGAAAAAAACGATCTGAACCATTGAGAAAAAGTTGTTAATTGTCACCTGATAAAAAATTGAAAACATTTTAACATATGAGATCGTTTTAAACCTCATTCAATGTCTGAGATTCGAACGTAAAAATTTTTATCGCGTCTACTGTAGTTTAATCTAAAATTTCATGTTCTAAGCCTTGAGCTGCCACTAGATTCCTGCCAATAATCTGACATGCGTTCTTTAACTTAGGTCTTAGGTCTTATATACTTCGCAGATTCGAATTTTTAATTTGAGCTGAGATAGTGATATTTTTTGAGAGTTTTTTATTGTAGTATAAATTTTTTGAAAATTTTTTTACTGTAGAAACATAAAACTGAAAACTCGAATCGGTGAAATGAACGAGACCTTAATCATTTCAGATTTTACCTCTTTTGATTTACCACCAATTGGCAAACATTTAAAAAAGCAAATTGGATACAATCAGGCAAATATATAATTTATCGAATGAAGATACGCCTTTATAAGCAAAAATTTCACAGAAAATGGATCAAATTTGAGGCTACATTTTATCTAATGGGGAATCCAAAGAACAGAGTAGCTTCTCAACCTTCTTGAACCCCATTTCAATATCATCCATAAAGAAATTTAACAATTTTCTGTATTTTTTTTCTGATTGAAAATCTATCAGATCCATAAAACTAGAAAATGGGCATGTTGGGTAAAGCAGCATTATGGAAAACCAATACCAGAAACAACCCAAAAAAAAAAAGTTCAATAAGAGAATGAATGAGAGATATAAAACATACAGAGAGGTCTTCAGTAATGTTGGAGAACTCTTCCTTGGCCTTCTTTGAAATCCAAAAGCTCCCAACTTTGGTGAGAGCTTTCTCCATTTTTATTTTTTATTTTTTTTGATTTCTCTCTTTAATCCCAAGTTTTCAAATTCTTTTTTTTTTTTTTCAGTTCTCTCAGACTCAGTCCTCAAAAAACCTCTGGCTTAACGAGAGAAGAGAAGAAGAAGAACAAGATGAAAAGGAGGAAGTTTCTATTTTTGTTTTCACCCACACAACATAAAAACCTTAGCATTAGCAAGCCCAAATCTCTCTCTCTCCAACACATGGATTTGCCTTGCAAACTGACAACTCACGTATATAGCCAACGTTTATGACACAAATTCACAAAGATAATAGTGCCCACAAAAAAAAAAAAAAAAAGAAAAAGAAAGAGAGAGAGAGAGAGAGAGAGAGGGGAGAAGAAGAAGACGAGGGAAGTAAATTTGAACCAGTTCACATTGGAAAAACGACACCGTTCTATAACTTTTTTTTTCCATTTTTTTTTATTTTTTTTAGATTTTTATGAGTACTTTTATAAGTGCTTTTATGGGAAATAAATTATTTTTTAGGTGTTAAATCTCCTTATATTGTGATTATCTATGATAAATGAAAAGGAGATACGTATGTTAAAAAAAAAAAAGAAAAAGAAATACGTGTTAATTTGCTGAAGTGTGGTGCTGTAAATTAATCATAATAATATCAATCATAATTCTTATTAGAAAAAGAGAAAATCATCTGTTCTTGGATTTTCTTTCTTTCTATTTTTTACTATATGGCAAGGATAAGAGTTGGGAGATCACGTGGTTAGGTCTTCAGAACACATTTTCAGAATTATAACCGAAAACAGTTTCATTTTTTTTTTCTATATTCAAAATATTTCTTTTAAATAATAACAAAATATAAATTTAAAAATAGTCCCAACACTATCCTAAAAAAATTGCCATTTCTATTACACATTAATACTAAAATCATTTTTTTTAATATTTTTTTCTCTTGAAATGCCTCGCAACTTGCAAGAGGAGTTGAGGCCCCCGCGGCTGTGACGTGGCGTGAATTATATTCAACTAACTCATCATGCGGTGATTCTTGTTCCAATTATCCAGTGTTAACCGATCTAAGTTAAACTAATCAACCATTTGGTATGATGTTAAGCAACTTTAGTATACCGTATTGTATTTATAATTTTTACATAGTATAATGTTAGTATAATGTTTAGTCTTTATCGTATTAAATTATTAAGTTATATTTATATTGTATCACGTAATATTAAGCAGTAACCTCGACCTAGCTCGAGTTTGGGCTCAATCCCAACCCAAAATGCGAGAGGAGACAAAGGAAAAGGCAGAGGGAATCATGAGGGACTTTTTACAAAGTTTTTTGAAAAATCGGGCCAACCATAATGTTTTAGAAATTATGGGATCAAAGATATAATTTTTAAAACACGGGGTTAATATATAATTTTTAAAGTTGAGGAGTTAAAATATTAATTTTTGTTAGAAAAGTTGAAGGGTCAAAATTTAATTTTTAAGGGTCAAAATATAATTTTTTTTAAGTTGAGGGTAAAAAAGTATTTTGCTGTAAGAAATATAAAATTTCATTTCCATCCTCAATTTTTAGAACATTAAAGTTTGATCTTATTTTTAACAATCTTATTTTTGGTAGTGTTTTGCTGATACTGACTTGGGTCTTGAACCCAACGCCAAAACCACTTTTAAAACTGAACCCTAACCTCGACCTTGGTCCCGAGACTCCACCCAAGTAGCCGTAGATCCAGAACCTGATCCTACTCCTAAGCTTTGATTTTTATGAAAATTGTTATATGTTTTTTTATATGGTCTTTTAAGTTAAACAACAGTACAATACATAGTTTTAACAGTACACTGGGTTGCCCAGAACTTTAATGTTCAATACAACAATTTCTGAAGATCTTTGATTGTATTGTCCTGATCATGTGGATGGATGCTTCTGGACTTTTTTTTTTTTGTTGAATCGAGGATGCTTCTGGACTATTGTCTACTTTTGTAACTATAAATTTTTGCAGGACTAGTTTGCAACAAATAAAAGAGAAACATGAAATGGTAAAAAGACATAGAAGTTGATATCATGGTTCAATAGCCACTTATATCTGTGGAGTTACGTCTAGATAATAAACAATTTATTAAGTCTCAAATATTACTAATGAGGAGGTTATTTACCGATAAATGAAGTACCTTCAAGTTCAAATATTTGTGAGTTTTCAAGTATTTTTGCTAGTTTGATGTGTTTTTGTAGGAATCATTAATAAATGGGAAATCAGGTGAAAATAAGGAAAAATTAGAGTTTTGGAAGCTATCGAGATGAGCCACGGACGAGGGCAAGGACCCGCGCAAACCACCACGCGAAACGGGACGAAAAACGCCTAAGTGCAGCCTTAGGCAGGGGTTGGTGTGCGTTGGGCTGGGCGAGTTGGTGTGCCACTTGCTGTGCGGTCGTGCGCGCCAGGTCCGCAACCGCGCCCCTCCTTACGCTGAAACGAGTATTTTGGACCTTTTTGGCTCTTGATCAATGTTGGGAGGCCATTTTTTACCCTTGGATGAGTGTGTCTGAGATTTTCTTCACATTTGAGCATACATAAACAAAAGAAACCCTAGTTCTCAACTTGGAGTATGAGAGGCACAAAAATTGTAATGACTGAGAAAATATCAGACTTTAAATAATGCAATTTATTTATTTAAGCCAATGATTTTCCTAGAAAATATTATGTGACTGAAGGATTTATGGAATTAATATATGTATTCCTAAATTCTGTAGCAGATTTCATGTTAAGTTCATGTTTTCGATCAAGTAAATTCGATCGATAAATTCTCACTGTACTTTAAGGCGGAATAATTTTCAGTACAAGAATAGTTTGAGAATCTTAATTTCAAGAATCTCCAAACACAGCATTATGTTAGCCGCGTATAAAAAAAAAACGCACTGACATTTTAAAGAAGAGAAAATCCTTAATTGCCAGACAGTTAGGTTAAAGTCATAAGATGAATACCTATAATAGAAGGGTACAATGTGAGCTCGGGAGTTGACACCGTCAGAAACAATGTCATTCCCGGGATAGAGTACAGAAAGTTAAATTTAGAATTTGTTCAGTCTATAATTAATTTCAAGACTTGAAACAGTTCAAGATATTACGCGAGTAAGAATTTAATGTAATATCGAAGTAGTTAGGGATTAATATTGAACTGTAAATAAGCAGTAGAAACGGAACCGTCAGAAACTAGAATTTTCTGTCGGCTAAGTTACTTACTTACAGTCAGTATAATTTTTAACAGTTTCAAGAGAAACTTAAGAGATGAGATAAAAGTACAAGAGTGGGTTAAGTTTGGTTGGATAAGATGTGATGTGATGGAGGTAGGTTATAATTTTCCCTATCTTTCTCCACTTTGGCCGGCCATGAATAGCAAATTAGAGCCAAAAACTTAACTAGTTGAGTATGCAAGTGGATGACATGGTAAGGTGATGTGATGATAGTAGTTGAAGGAGAATTAATGGTAAATTTGCTTCTTCTTTTCTCCTTCCAAAACCGGCCATGATTTAGGGGAATTGAACCAAAATTTGGTTGATTGAAGGAGTGGTTGTGGTGTAAAAAAAAAAAAAAGATTTCCAAGTTGTCTATAAAATGAGCCCTCATAAGCTAGGCTTCATTTTTTTTTTTCTCCTCTCCTTTTTCCCACAATAAATCCGGCCATACAACCCACTCTCTCTCAAATATTTTCTCCCACTCTCCCAATCTTGAGCCACTAGCACACCATAGAAGAAGAGGAAGGAGATCAAGGGATTTTAGGAGGAGACTAGTTAAGCATTCCTCCAAGGGTAAAGAAACTCTAAATCCTCTCTTTCTCATGTTTTAGTGAAGTTTGAAATGAGAAATATTCCTCTCAAATTTCCTTATACTCTTATAGTTTCAAGCCATTGACAAATCTTAGAGGAGTTTAAAGGTTTATCAAGAGAGAGAGAGTTCTTCAAGGGTAAGTTCTTAAACTCTTCTCCATTGATTTCTAGCCAATTTTAAGCTTGGATTTATGGATGTAAATTTGTGGTTCTTGAGGAGATAAGATTGTAATAAGGGTGTATGAGTTTTATGTTGGTTTTTTGAGTTATGAGGTTAGTTTGATGTGGTATGCTTATGCTCGATTTAAGTTTACTTATTTTTGATTAGAGAGAAAAATTTCCGGTTACTTTGAACACGGGAGTGAGAACCCTAGAATGAGATTTTTAGGTGTTCAAAAGCTTGAACTTATAGCCCTCGATGTTTTGAACATTTTCTGTGGCTGCGACAAAACCCCATTTTAACTCTAAATACAAGTTTTAAGCCATTTTTTGAAAACAACACAGGCAGTCCAAAACAGTTTCGGGAACAAACTGGTTCAGCCAAATGAGACCTTTAGAGGCTGAATCTCAGTTTTTCATAAAAATGACAATTTTAGATTTCAACGAGACGAAGAACTTTCATGAAGGACAGATTTTCAAAATCTGATCTTAAGATATAGTAAAATACCAATTTCCGAAATGACACAGTTTTTGGACTAAAACAGATTCAAAAAAAAAACAAAAATAGCAACCACTGTTTTCAGTTAAACGAGGCATTTAAAGGCTGAATTTCAACTTTCTCTATAAATGATAATTTTAGATCTCGACAAGTCAAAGAATTATCATGAAGAACAGATTTTCAAAATCCGACTCTAAGATGCAGTGAAACGCAGATTTCAGAAACTGTACAGTTTTGACAAAACGAAACTAAAACAATGACGTTTTTAACAAAAGGTTATCAAAGAACCCGAGATGTGATTTTAGTAAAATATTATGATTTTAGACCTCACTTTAATGAGGAATAGCCGTGAAGAAAGATTTTAAAAAAAGATTTCTACAACATAGTTTCACGGCGGTTTACAAGTCAACCGTAAAACGACTTGTGGAATAGTTTTCAAAAGTCGATATTCGGAAAGAGATTTTACAACGGGATTTTAGTGCTTGTAACTAAATGAGTGAGTTATTGTTTTATAAAAATCGAATGATAGTTCTTTTAAAAGCTTAATAGTTTTCGAGCAAAATATCCCGACGGGCACTTACAAGCCCAACACGATAGGTCCTTAGAATTTCGATGATTTGATGTGGGTCCAATACTCGCATTAATTTAAGAGACTATGTTAGAGTTTAAATTTCAACAGTCTAAGAGCTAGAATACCGTGAATAAGTTTTTAGGCCGAATTGAGCCTTAATATTATAATGAGTCCAATGAGGAAAAATTATGGAGAATAAGTTACTAGATTGGGTAAATGATTTTTAACCTAGACATAAGTATGTTAAGGACAATTAAGAAAAATAAGATTTTAAGGATTTAATAAATTGATTCTTATAGTAAATTATCCTTCAGTAAAGGAAAGGAATACATGCCTTAAGTGAAGGGCTGGATTTCCTTTATAAGTTGCTAAAATAAAATAGCAAATGACAGATAATCTCACACTCTCAATGGGTGTTCATTTTCAGAAGTAAGCAAGTAAGAGAATAGGCTGTTTGGCGAAAAGTGGATTCCAGCTCTGTAAATCAGGTAAGTAGGAATCTCACCTATAGTATGAATAGATTTTAAAGAAAAAGTTACACATGTTATATATGCATGTTTATGCTTTAAGTATTGTATGCGATGCTATGTCATGCTGCATACACATAAGTAGTGCACATGAATTATATGTGTTTGAGTTAATTTAAT
>NW_010365594.1:90981-107495 GCF_000414095.1 Morus notabilis
AAGATAAGATAAGATAATAAGACTATGATAAGACATCATAATTAAGCATAATCAGCTCATGCATATTTATACATGTGAACTTACAGTTATTTTGCGAGAGATAGTTCCTACTTGCTGAGTGAAAGTTCAATCATATATGTTCATGCTGTAGGTAAGAAACCTATCAGCAATTCTTGAAGGGTAGTGGCGAGCGGCGGGCGAATGGTGGAGATGAGAATAGATACCGCTCACAGTTAAATCTTCCGCAGTAAGTTTAAGTAAAATCATGTATATGTATATATGATTCAAAGGTTATAAGCATGTATATTTGAAAAGTATATGTACATATGTATGTTAAGAAAACCGAGGTTGTAGCTAACAACCCAGTCTTGAGTATTTAAGTTTTAGAATGTTGCAACAGTGCATGCAACAAATAAACGAATTTTAAACATGACGATTTAAATGATTGATTTTAAACGGACTTTAAGATGTACTTGAATTTAAGATTTCTCACGAAATCTATTTTAAATTCAAATTAGATGGCCAGATTGAATTGACTAGTTTTAGAAAGGCTTTTAAAGGGTGTTTGAAACAAAAGATCAAACGCTACTCAATTTGAAGGATATATCTAGAAGGTTTTATTTTAGTTGAAATTAAGAAAAGCTTTAAGAAATTTAGTAATTCATTCATTTGAAATTATTGTTACGAATTATGAAATTATTCCTTCTTATATAAAAAAAAATGTTCCGTAAATTTTAAGAAATCCCAGTAAGTACAAGTTAAAAATGTCAACTACGGTGACGGCCTCTTAAGGAGGGTCGTCAGAAAAATTCATAGAGAGAGAAGCTTGGAGTTGGAGATTCTTGAAGAATGTTTGGGAGAGATTCATGAAGATTTGAAGACTTGAAGCCAATCTCCTTAAGAGTTTTCTCTACCTTCTCCCTTTTTATTGTAATTTTTTTTTTTTAGTTTTAGTTTTTAAATTTGTGATTTTGATTATGGATTCCTCTATATTGAGCAAGACTTCATATTCTAGGGTTTGATATAGCTTTATTTGAACCATGTTTGATTATCTTGTCAATTGTAAGTTAAATTTTATCTTAATTTATTTATGGTTATGTATGCTTAATGTTTCTAATTTATGTGGCCAATGAGTTAGATAATTTTAGATTGTGATTTTGATGCTCGGGAGAGATTGATTTCATAATCTGGAATTGGAAAACATAGTCTAGGTTGTTATGAGTCGAGGAGAAGATCGGCACTTAGATAATCTCGTTGAGAATCTAGGATATTGTGAGACCGAGAGGTGATTAAGACATTGATTATCAACTAGAATTTTGATTGTTGTGAGATCGGGAGGCGATTGGCATTTGATTTCCAATTTAAGGGTTAAATTTAATGAGTGCATGAGTAAATGGGTTAGATAAGAATATTGACTTGAGTAGTCATGCATATAACTACTTAATGAGTGATGCTCGGGAGAGGTAACGAGGCTAGATTAAGTCCCTTGATTAATGAGTTGAGTGGAATTGGCTAACAATGGTTTGATAGGATGAATATTTAAATGATAAGGTGAAGTCAAGTCCTAGTACATTTGTGAATAGAAGTTTCCATATTTTATTTTATTTTTGTATTTATATTTTTTTCTAGTTCTATTTTTATTTCATTGAGTTCAGTTGTCTAGATAAGTTAAATTACGATAATCTCGATACTTAGTGGTAATTTAATACCCAATTCCTGTGGAGACGACACTCACTCATCTTTACAATTAAAACTTGACACCGTACGCTTGCAGGCGAATAATTACAAACACCAATCAGACTTGTACAAATAAAGACTCCTCTTTGACTTTGTCGCCATTGTGTAAAATCAATTTGATGACCTTGTTCAACAAGCACCACTTATCTTCAAAAACTACATGACGAAATCACTTCAATTGGCCGTGCGCTCTCTCTCGAAAGCTTCTAATTCTTCTCCTCAAGAATGATCTTTAATAAACTCTCAAGACACACGAACTCACAAGCTTTTTCTGAAAAGCTTCTTAGTAAAACCTAGTCCGTAAAGATGTGCTAAGACTAATGTGAGACTTTAATTAAATAACCAAAACAATACAGTTAGACAAATTCTTCAAAGTAATCCGCTGAGTACAGTTTGTTGCAGATTTTGTTGCAACTAAACTACAAACAGAGCTATAAAACTTGATCCGAAGGTCAACTTCCTTGATTTTCTTTCTATATATAAGATAGAGTAAACCTGAATGTATTCCTCATAAACATGGATGATTCGAATAGCTTCCCATGATCTCCTTTACAAATCAACCATTCTATCTATTTTCAACTTACCAAAGATACTTAAAAGTTGACTTTAATCAAATCAAATCAATTTAATTGATTCTGAACAGTTTCTAAATAAATTGAACTTCCCCAAAATGATAATAACGGCTGCCGATCAATCTTCAATCAGACAACATCAAATTGTTCCCAAAATAATACCAACACCAAAAAATTTAAGCAAATCTGTAAATGACAATCATCAAAACCAAAATCTCAACAATATCCAATTTAACTTTTGGTATCCGTAGGAAGTTTGTAAATGCAATTTACTAAATACCTAATGATGCTGAGCACATAATGAGACCAAACTGATCCTTAATCGGATCTACAAATTTGAAAAGTGGTGAGAATTCTTCTTTTCTTGAGCATATCGCTAGGAAACTGATCGTGAATTGGAGGACACCTTTCTGTTCCGTTTTGGATATGAAAATTCGATGAAGTAGATTGCATAGCAAAATTAGAGTAAATTGTATTGTTGCACTTAAACTATTCTTTTATTTTTTATTTTTTATGATGGATTCCAAATTTTAATATCAATAACAATTGAAGTCGATATTATTAGATTAATGGTTTAAGACACGAGATTTACACATAACATGATTTGAAAAATAAAGATCTTTAATTTTTTTATACGAATCTCATATATTATCCATCAATTTGACAAGATTTATTAGCTATTAAAACTCAACTACTATTAATTTGAAGGTTTAAGATGTAATTTTTTAAAATTAAAAGTTTAGGGTCTATTATATGAAAAGAATAATTTGAAGTGCAATTGATTCCTAAAAGTAACTATATCAGCTGGTGACATGATTCTTATCATAAAAGCAAATTATAGATAGAGACGAAAGGGTGTCATTTATTTCTAGATTAATTACAAAAATCCTACCACAGTAACATTTTACCTCCTAATTTTTAAAACGTAACATCTATTCCTCTCGAACAATAAAATATTAATAGAAAAGCCCCATCTGATAAGTTTTTAACTGAAATTGACATTAAATTTACTATTTTGACAGTATTTTAGTAATTCTATGGTTTAAAATTTAATTTGAATGTAAACGAATTTAAATATTAAAAAAACTTCATAAATTTTTTTATTCTACCAAAAAAAAGATTCATAAATTTTTTAACTTACATCAAATTAAATTTTAAACTGTAAAGCTACCAAAATACCTCAAAATAACAAATTAAATTTTAAATTCTATTAAGAAAACCAAACGGATGAGGTTTTTTTATTAACATTTCATTATTCAAAGGAAGCGGTAAAGACAATGAGTTTAGTTCAGGAAGAGTTTTTGTAATTAATTCTTTATTTTTTTGTTATCTTTTGTATATTCACTTGCAGCCTACTTGAAACTAAAGGGAACAACCATTTAAAAATAAAAAAGAAACTGAGAGAACAATTTCAAAAAGAATGAGATTATAGTTTCAACTTTGATCTTTTTCTTTCTATTTTTATAAAACGGACTCAGTAGACTTGTGCTAATCAATACAGTGTGTTTTTTTTTTATAGAAATAAATCAATAAAGTCTTGAGATCATGATGTATCAACAAAGTAATGAAAAGCAAATTAATGACATTATAGCCGTGGAATTACCAAGGACTTTCTTGATTGGGGTAGGCAGACTTAGAAGAAGAATAATACACGACAAAAAAAAAAAAAGGTTCAAGAAAGAAAGAAAAAAGAAATCAAATTCCAATTAGTAGAAATAAGCTTTTGATCGATTAATCCAAGGCTCAGCCACAACATGTTTGTAACAATAACCAATTGCAACAAAAATCCAAAACCTTGTAGTATCCTCCAAACGACAAACACAGAGAAAATCTTCCATAAACTATGATTAGTTCTATGCAACTCCACAGCTCTTTTAATGTTGAATTGATGTGATCTATAGAAGTCAAACTATAGTTCTGTATTTCTCTTCCTAATCATTTTGTGCTAATTTTTTTTGTGTTGCCTAAATGTACTTGCAAAGAAAATATAGCCTTGATGGTTCTTAAGGACTTGGAACAAAACCGGCCTCTCAAGTACTCACAATATTTATTGCCAACTTTCGTTATTTTCTTTACTAGTCTCCTTTTAATTAGGAAGTTTGGTTGGTTGAGAAAAATGGGTGAAATTGATACCAAACCAATTGAATCAGTCCAGTCTGCTCTATCCTTGTTTGGTGAGAAAGGCGATCAGCGGAAAAACCGGTCGACCGGCAGCGATGTAAGAGACCCTTTGCCATACCTTAAAAGAGTTTTTGTGATAGTAAAGTTTTCCTGAAAGTTGGAACAATTACATTCTAGTGTTTCATTTCAAGTTTGTGGTATGAGATGTAGTTATCAAGTTAAATACACTCGGAACATATTTTTATTCGACATTAAAATTTTTATGCTTAAATATTTAGATATCTAATGGAATTTAGACGAGTTCAAATCCTTGTGTAAATGATGGTGCAAGTCTTTTTAAGGGTCCATAGAAGCATATTTTCTAGTTGTTATATTAGAGATGTCTAGTACTTTGCAAAATTGTAACTCTTGGTAATACTATATGGACAATATAAAAAGGATGTTTTTCCTTCCTTTGATGGTAATTATCTTCTCTCATCATTTACATAGAAAAAATACATTTTGTATTCAATTTGGTCAAATTAAACTGAATCTTAAAATGACTTTTCAGGTACTGATGAACCCTGAATTTATAGTGCGGATTTCATGTATTTGGAAGATGAAATTTATAACTAAATCTAGTTTATGTGATTCTCCTCTTTTTACAAATATTTACATACTTACACCAAGTTTATATTTACATGTATTTGCAATAGAGACATTCTAAATTAAAATTAAAAAAAGTTGATTCTCCTATTTTACTGTAGGATGAGAAAGAGAGGGAGCTTGAGAGTGTACTAAAGGATTTGGCAAACTACAAGGTGCAACTAGAAGCAAAGGAGGCTGCTTACATGCAAGCAATTCTTAAGCTCGAAATGTCGCAGAAGACGATAGATGAGCTTTCCACTTTGATGAAGAATTCCGAAATTGAGAGGGAAAAATATGAAAAAGAATGTATATTTGCCAGAACTCGGATAGAAGAGCTTGAATCCGAGATGAAAGACATGGCTGATCAGTTGTCCGAAACTGCGAATATTCGCGAGCAGCTCTCGCAAGTTCAGCACGAGTTAAGGGCCGCACAAGAAGAGCTTCTTTGGAAGGAAACCGAACTTGATGCTGCCAGAGATTCGGAGATCAAGGCCTTGAAAAAGGTAGAAATAATGGAAGTGGAGATGAATGCGGAAAGAATAAAGTATGAAGATCTTACGAAGCAAGTTTCAGAGCTCAATGATGCTATTCTTGTGTCAAAGGATGCTGCTATTGAAGCAGAGAAAGAGAGGTTTAGAATTCTGTCCGAGAAAGATGATGAGATTGAGTTGACTAAAAAGGCTTTAGTTGAAGCAGAAAAAAGGCTAGAAGATATGGAAAGGGAAATGGAGGATCAGAGTTTTTCTAAGTCCTTATTTGTTGATGCACTTCAGTTGCAGCTTACGGAGGCAAATGAACGGCTGAGTTTCTCCGAAAAGTCTGCTGTTGAAGCCTTCACTGATTTGAAGCAGCTTCGGGAGGAGTTGGAATTGAAGGACAGGAGGAAGTCTAGTCAAGAAGCTTTGATTGAGGCATTCAAAATGGAAATGAGTGAGTTGAAAACTGAGTCGAAAAATGCGAATGAATTGGCGAGTCAACTGATGGTTGATGTTGAAATGCTTACCGGGGACCTACAAAAGGCGAAGACCGAGATTGATGAGATGAGAAAAAGGGAAACAGAAGCACAGGTTGAGATAGCATTGCTGAAATCCGAGCTTCACAAAGGGAGGTCAAAGATTGCGGCTGCGGAGGCAGCTGAAGCAAGAGCCGAGAGTGTTAAATCGGGGTTGTATCTCGCGGTTCAGGAGCTAGCAGTAGAGGCAGAAACTGCAAAGAAAGAGAGCCAAAGGTTGAAAGAAGCAACTAATAAGGAAAATGAAGTAGATCATTCAGAAATAGATGAGCTGAATCCAGAAGCCGAAGAGACAAAACATGATAACAATGTAAACATGACAATTTCACTTCAGGGAGATGAGACATTGATCAAGCGAATTCCCGAGTTAGTGATCGACGATTCGAGCCAGTTAACAGCAGATGAAAAGAAGCATGAGTTGGAAAATTTGAGGAAGGAGTTGGAAGCTGCAACGGCAAAAGTTGCAGAGTTCAGGAACCGCGCAGAGCAGGCGATTTTCAGGGCTGAAATGGCTGAGAGAGCAAAAACAGCAATAGAGGATCAACTGAGGAAGTGGAGAGAGGAGAGACAAAAGAAAAAAGCTGCTCTTGCTGCACTCAAAGAGGCATCTGCCTCCAAAGAGCTCAGCATTTCCACAGATAACAACCCTTCAGTGACATATTATCAGCCACTGTATAAGATACTCAACATGAAATTTTAGATTCTTAAAAGGGGAAAAAATGAAAATATACTGTAGCTATTGATTGCTTATGTAATGGCTATGCTAAATGAATACTGCTCTCTTCTTCTGTTATTATTGGATCAACACCTTTGGATGAGAATGACATACTTTATGTACCTTAAATTCTTTTTAGGATGAGAATGACATACTTTATGTACCTTAATTTTAGTTTTTTAGTCACCATTTATTTGGGAGCTTTGATTCTGGCTCCAGTTTGCTGACATTGTCTCATTAGAGAGTGAGCAAGAAGTTTCATTGCATTTTTCTGTAGAGTTCTGAATCTTGATATGTTGATATTTCTTGTTTCAAAAGAAACCCTTTCACAGCTGGGCTTATCCTAGTGACCAACAAATTAGTCCCACATCAGTTTTATCAGTAATACTCTTGACAAGTTTCAACATTTATATCCTCGGATAAAGTTGTTAGCTGCCTCTTTAGCAACAATGTTGATTAGACCAAGCACATGCATAACATCTAAATAACTAACCGTTTTTTTGAACATAACAATAAATGATTACTATTAAAAAAATGTAACAATAAATGATTACTATTAAAAAATGACTATCCTAGAGAAAAAAATTCTAAACACCGTATCACGATGTAAATGTTAAACTCTAATTGTGATGGTTATGTCAACGTAGATTCTCAAAATTAAGATTGGGAAATTTTAGAAAATTTAAGAATTCAACTCGGGCTTTGTTCTTTCTATTAGGAGATTGAGTGTTTTTTAGCTTACTTGTTTTCTTTTTTAATTTTTAAATGTTATATTTTCGAATGTGCCTTATTCTTTTCTAATTTGCTCCTGTTGAAATAAAATTTTTAAAATATGCTTTAGTAAAATATTTTTCTTGTACTCTTCTACAGTTATTCAAATGTGACGCTTATAACTTTTTTCCTTAATTGCCCTTTTTAAATATTGTTTATCAACTGTGTTCCTATATAAACATGTTTTTCATGATATCCTCTCAAATAGTACCTGTGTACCCAATAATATTTTTTGTCTAATCTGCCCCACTAAAATCTTTTCTTTTTCAAATGTTGTTTACATTCATATTTTTTAACTTAATTGGATTCTTGAGATAATATTAAGGGATTTTTTCTGGTAGGTCAAGTTTTAGAACGTTAGATTTGATTAAAATCGCATCATTTTATAAAAATACGCAGAATAAATAATTTTTGATACAAATATAAAGGTTGAAAGCAGGAAATACCAACAATTCTTTTTTTTTTTAATCTTATTAGTGAAACTCCCTAATAATAAATAAAAAAAGAAACGAAATTCTAAGTTTTATGTACATGTATATCCAAAATGCAACAAATTGAATATACACGTGCTTAGCACGTGATTCTAACTAGTAGAGAGAGAAAAGAGAACAATGAGATTCATGACTTTTTAATAAAAAAACTGGCCATTTTTTTTAAGTCTTTGAAATCCAGCCATTTGGTCTTTTCTATAAAAAAAAAGAAAAATGAAAAAAGGGTATATTTCCTGCAAATTCGAAAATATAAATTTCAATAGTTATATAACATTATTATTTCAACTTATAAGAAAGATGTTAATTCAACGATTTCGATATACATGGTATGGTCCTAAAAAGTATAATCAATGTTGTGGTTTGTTATGTAATTTAACCAGAAAGTAAAACCTAAAATAATTGTCTATGCTATTGGAACCCAAAAGCTTACATATATTTGGAAGTGACAGATTCAAATATCATATCCCATGCATGACAAAAGAAACCTTAACAAATTATTCATGAAGGAAAATCAACATGCTCATATCATTAGATTCAAATTCCAAAAGTCGCGCCTTTTTTTAGGGTAAGTCTGGGTTGTTTTAATTTGTTGCGAAAATCAAAGAATGTGTCCCTTTTAACTAATCAACTGTGCAATGGAAAATGTAAGGATGTGGTGAGAAATCGACGTAGGTAGACCGTAGATGGGAATACTATGTAGAAGAGAGCTAGTAGCCTAGTACTCGAGCACATGTTGTGCAGTTTCCAGCTTCGGTTACGATGGAATAATACCAATGAGGATTTATCTATATCAGACACAAGGACTGGATCCGACCAAGTGAGACCTACGTGGACTCTATTACACCATGGTCGACCATTCAAGCCACCTACTTTTGTCGTACGCATTGAGAGCTCTGAAAGTCAGGACAAATCACTGATGTCGAGAAGTAACAGTTAGGGAGATGTCTCTAGGTTGAGGAGCGCTCTTGGAGTCGAGAAGTGTTTAAGGTCCTTTCAAGACCTTTGCGTCGTTGAAGTATGCTAAAAGCCCTTTGAAGCCTCTGCGTCGAGGAGTCAAGGTGTTGGAGTCGAGAAGTGCTTAAGGTCCTCTCAAGGCCTTTGCATCGTTGAAGTTGAGAAGTCTACTAAAAGCCCTTTGAAGCCTTTACGTTGAGGAGTCAAGGTGTTGGAGTCGAGAAGTGCTTAAGGTCCTCTCAAGGCTTTTGCGTCGTTGAAGTCGAGAAGTCTACTAAAAGCCCTTTGAAGCTTCTGCGTCGAGGAGTCAAGGTGTTAGAGTCGAGAAGTGCTTAAGGTCCTCTCAAGGCCTTTGCGTCGTTGAAGTCGAGAAGTTTACTAAAAGCCCTTTAAAACCTTTATGTCGAGGAGTCAGGAATTAGATCAGATTGGAAGTATTCCAGTCAAATCCAGCCACGGTCTTATCAACTCGAAGAGAGAAGTATTGATCCGACTGCTACTGCAGGAGTCAGGAAATCAGGCGGCAGATAGGATTGATCAGCCGCGTTTCCCGGAGCAGTCATCATGAAAACCCACCTATCCTCACGCGGATTGAGGGCAGAAGATGGCTTCTTCCTTGGGAACGGGGAATACGTATTCACATGTAAAGGCCTATAAATAGAGCCAAGAAAACCGAGGGAGGGGGGGTTTTTACGTACTAGTTCATTAGAACTAGGGAGCTTGTAACCGGCTGAAATATTAGTGCATGCACAAGTGGATTAGGCAAAGAATTATTGCCGAACCACTATAAAATTGTTGTCTCCTTTACATTATTTTTCAGTTTTTATCTTTGATTGAACCGTGAGTGTTTTTTGGAGAGGTAATTACGAGTTGTCGAAAAAACACCGTCAATAATTGGCGCTAGAAGGAGGGCCTAAGCCTAGAAATTTAATCCAGTTTGTAACCTCAGAAACGGTAACCATGCCTCCCAGGAACGCTTGCGTGCTCCCGGACCCGAGGAGCCAGGCAACCCAGAATCTCACCGCCGCGGGGACCTCAACGAATCCGCTCCCGCCGGCTGCCGAGAATCCCCCAGACTGTATTGACCAGCTCCAAAGGCAGGTCAAAACACTGACCGCGGCCGTGGAAAGGCTGGCTACGGCCCTTGCTGGGCGGGATCCAGGGAAGAACCCAATGCCACCGCTCGAAGATGCGCCGATGAGCCCGGTGAACGCCGTTGTTGGGGGCCAAGGGATTGGCGACCAACGCGGTGACGCCGAGGAAGTCGGTGATAGTCGAGCCAATGATCCCCACCCAATTAAGTCGAACAGGTCTGTGGGGACAACGCGCGACACAGAGGAGAGCGCGGGAGAAGGCTGCGGCGCAAGCTGTGAATAACAGGGATACGCCCCCTCGACCGCAACAGGATGCGAATAGGAGGAATGCAGTCCCCGTGGAGTCTTCATCTGTGCACGGCGGAGACCTTAGGACGAGGCTCGACGCCCGACGCGGGAAGGCCGTACAGCTGGCGAGAGAGGAAGAGCTCGCTGCGGATAACAAGGCTCTAGCCGAGAAGATGGCCAGGCTTGAGAAGCAGATTGGGAGTCGATTAAACAACTTCGAGCAGGTTGTGAGGAAGGTAGCCAAGGTGGTCAACGTCGACGCCAAGATGTACACATCCCACGACCACCCGTTCATAGAAAATATTATCCGGGTGCCGCTGTCAGATAAGTATAAATCACCCCCCATTCCGCTATATGACGGAAGGAGTGATCCAGATGATCATTTGGAGGTTTACACCAGACATATGGTTCTCCACGGATATCCTGAGGATATCATGTGCCGAGCATTCAGGAATCATCTCTTTGATTCTGCTAGGAGATGGTTCAGATCCTTAAAGCCTAACTCTGTAGCGAGTTGGGACGATTTGAAGAATGTCTTCTTAACTCAGTTTATAGGAGTCAAGAAGTATATCCCGCCGAAGCAGAACCTTTCAAGGGTCTACCAGGGGCCAGACGAGTCTCTCAAGGATTGGATCGCGAGATTCGGATAACAAATGGCTGCCACAGAGGGAATCACAGACGAGGTAGCACTGATGGGAGCCTTGGCCAGGATGATGAGGGATATCCCATACAGTACATACCTCGACCGGAGGCCACCACAGACATATAAGGAGTTCTTGGTGAGGGCTCAAGGATTTATCAACGAAGAAAAAGTCGAGGCCAATGACCCTGAGTGCCGATCGAACAAGAGCCAATAAATAGATGAGTGGTGTACCTCTGAGAAGCAAGAAGGCCAAAAGCGTCGTGATAATGGTAATGAGGATGAACCTGAAGCTTCGACTCTTAGTTAGCCGGAAGCAAAGAAACCAAGGCAAGAAAACGACGAAAGGCCTCAACCGTTCCAACGATACGACTCAATACCAATGACTGCAAGGACTTGAGAGATGAATCTGAGGGACTCATCCGCGATGAACGACTCCAAGAATTCGGAACTAGTAAGATTCAAAAGCTTGTTCATGCCACATCGGCTTATCTACGTTTATCCTTCAAATCCTCAAAGAGGTCGACCCCAAACATAACATGTTTGCCTAAAAAACTAAGGTTTTAATTTGGCATGGGGGGCAAGAAGGGATCTACGGACCACATTCAACAGCAAAAATAAGTTCAAAGAACTTACAACGCCAAGTCCTCTAAGGACGAAAGGCTAACAAGCATAGCTAATAGAGCCTCTAAGGAGGAGAGGCTAAAAAAAAAAAAGAGAAGAAGAAAAAAAAATTTCGACTGTTTAGCATATCAGGACGCTCTCTAATGTTCGACGCTCTAGAGCTCTAGTGCCTCCCTCGCCCCCCTTCAATCTTCCCTCATCCAGATACTTGACCTCAGCCTCTTTCACTTCTGTTAGCCTCCACTTGCGCTTTGACCTTTTCTAATTCCTCAAGAAGGTCTCATACTTCCCGCAAAGCCTTATTCATCTCCCTTGCGTTGGTCTTTGAGGTGAGTTCTTCCACGTCGAGGACATCCATCAGGATTGTCCCGATTCGGTCCATCTCATTGCTCTGACCCTCGACCTTGACTATGTCAACGAGGATGAGGGAGAGGATAAGAGCCTGCAAAAGTGAATAGGAGGACCTACTTAGAGTAGAGAGTACTAAGGGAAAACCATGAAGGCCAGCTTGCAGAAGGAAATTCAAGAAGGTCGAGGCTTACATGTATCTGGTGAGAGACTCTTATGTTGGCGGTCAAGGAGAGAAGAAATGTTGGCGTCGAGCATTCAGAACAATACGCAAACAACAAAATGTAGTTTCCTAGTTCGTATTCTTCTATTTCTAACCATTCTCATGTAGGTATCATCACGAGCTAGCGCGAAAGTATAAAAGAAAGGCAGTCTCTACGGGGCTAATGCAGGAAAATAAAGGGGAAATGATCCAACAGTTGAAATTCAACTCTCGACTGCCGCCTGCTAACATGATCGACATTACTGCTCCACAACCTGAGAAACCAGCAATAATGATGGTGTTGTTTAGGAAAAGTACCTGCCAAGCTTACCAATGAATGATTTCTCGACTTGCCATAGCTTGAAACATCACGACGTAATATTCCAAGCTAGGGGGCAATTGTTACACCATGGTCGACCATTCAAGCCACCCACTTTTGTCGTACGCATCGAGAGCTCCGAAAGTCAGGACAAATCACTGATGTTGAGAAGTAACAGTTAGGGAGATGTCTCTAGGTTGAGGAGCGCTCTTGGAGTCGAGAAGTGCTTAAGGTCCTCTCAAGACCTTTGCGTCATTGAAGTCGAGAAGTATGCTAAAAGCCCTTTGAAGCCTCTGCGTCGAGGAGTCAAGGTGTTAGAGTCGAGAAGTGCTTAAGGTCCTCTCAAGGCCTTTGCATCGTTGAAGTCGAGAAGTCTACTAAAAGCCTTTTGAAGCCTTTGCGTTGAGGAGTCAAGGTGTTGGAGTCGAGAAGTGCTTAAGGTCCTCTCAAGGCCTTTGCGTCGTTGAAGTCTACTAAAAGCCCTTTGAAGCCTCTGCGTCGGGGAGTCAAGGTGTTGGAGTCGAGAAGTGCTTAAGGTCCTCTCAAGGCCTTTGCATCGTTGAAGTTGAGAAGTTTACTAAAAGCCCTTTGAAGTCTTTGTGTCGAGGAGTCAGGAATTAGATCAGACCGGAAGTAGTCCAGTCAAATCCAGCCACGGTCTTGTCAACTCGAAGAGAGAAGTATTGATCCGACTGCTACTGCAGGAGTCAGGAAATCAGGCGGCAGATAGGAATGATCAGCCGCGTTTTCCGGAGCAGTCATCATGAAAACCCACCTACCTTCACGCGGATCGAGGGCAAAAGATGGCTTATTCCTTGGGAACGGGGAATACGTATTCACATGTAAAGGCCTATAAATAGAGCCAAGAAAACTGAGGGAATGGGGGTTTTTACGTACTAGTTCATAAGAACTAGGGAGCTTGTAACCGGCTGAAATATTAGTGCATGCACAAGTGGATTAGGCAAAGAATTATTGCTGAACCACTATAAAATTGTTGTATCCTTTACATTATTTTTCAGTTTTTATCTTTGATTAAACCGTGAGTGTTTTTTAGAGAGGTAATTACGAGTTGTCAGAAAAACACCGTCAACAGACTCTAATAGTGAGACTTCCTTCTTTGAGTATGGCGGGGGTATGTTTCTATCCGGACTTTTATGGTGCGTTTAGTTACTGTGGCAGAATGGTAATATGAATGAAAATGAGAATAGTAATAGGAATAAAATAAGAAAGAAAGTTGATTCATTTATTTAGTTGTAATTTTAAGAATTCTCTCGAATAGAATATGAATATTTTCATGTTGACAAACTTACCCTTATGCTATATATAATACTAATATTTTAATAGAACTTAGAATGGTCATTCCTCACATATGAGGAAAGAATGATGATTCACCCAAAATGGGTGAATGACCATTCCTTTTGAATGACCATTCATTTCTTACAAATCCAACCAAACATCAAACTAGAATTCCATTCCATTCTATTCCATTCATTTCCACCCAACCAAACACACCCTTAGGGTAGAATTGCAATGTTGATGTTAAGGAGTCTAATTAGTTACGCTGACTATTTATTAGGGGTAGTTTGGGAATTTCACACTTGTGAAATTCAGCTACTCTTTTTTGGGTTTTGTTACACAGAGAATTGAGAGGCGTGTGATTTTCTTTTGACTTCTTTTTTATCATAGTGGAAAAACTTGAGAGATGAAAGAGGGCATAGTCTTACATTGAGGTAAACCTCTATAAATTTTGTGTGTTGATTTTTACTTAATTTATTTTTTCACGTTTTAATGCTCTCAGTTACATAGAATTAAGAAGTCTAATTCTTAACAGTTGATAGGAATAAAATTTCTTGTCCTTCACGTGAACATCCACAGAATAATTTACCCACGATACTGTCCTTGCCTTGTTCAAAGATCACCATGTATTATTCTTCAAACAGTTCGGCTGTCTTTGGAAACATGAAATCCAACTGCTGACTTATTTCTCACTTTTGCAAATATTGCGACGTATGACTAACGTGGTTTCACACTTTTTCAGCCTCCCGATTTGTATTAAGTACTCACAAGTCTAACATGCAACGAGGATTGTGTTTTGGACCTCCCAAAAGAAATTGTTTGTTTGAAGTTTGAATTACGAAGCTCTAAAATCTTTCACATTTGGTTACAGAAATAAGCATCTCATTCTTTTTTTCCTAATGAAATGAACACATTAAATATAGTTTGGTCAAAAGCCTTGATCCCTTGTTGCTTACTAATAAGGGAACGGTAATTATCGCACAAAGAAATTGATCGAAAGATCTAGTAAATTTTTTTTTTTTTTTTGGTGGACTTGAAACATGAACCATAACTTATGAAATTCAAGATAAATTTGTAGATGAATGATAAAGGTTAGTTGAACCTAAATTTACAAACTATCTTCCTTCTTTGAGGGTAGATATGTCTCTGAGTGCAACAAGTTCAGCTTTTTTCTTTTGTCTCTCCTCTCTCTAGTAACAAATTATCTCCCACTTTATATGCTATTCAACATGAAATTTTAGTGTAGCTATTGATAGATATAGATCTCCTGTTTTTTACTAGCTCAACAAGTTTTGATGAGAACGGCATACTTGGGGCACCTTAAATTTTCTCGATTTACATTTTATTATGAAGGTGTGATTCTGGCTCGAGTTGATATATATGTATGAATAGTGAAATTGTCTCTCGTTAAGAGTGAGTGGTTTAAACTGTGTAGTTTAAATTGTAGTTTGAATGTGTATTTAAATTTTTAATTTCAACAGGGAATAAAATTCAAATTTATATTTGGTCGGTGTAAAAAGTAGAGAGAGTAAGTACCTTTTTATTGTTCAAAAATGGTTTGAACGGTTGAATTTGAGGGGGAGTTAAACTCTAAATTAGAATGTTTAACTCAGTTTAAACGGGAAATAAAATTCAAACTACATGCTTATTAAATACTAATTTAAACTGTGTTTACTGTTCAAATTAAATTCAACTAAACTAAATCAGTAAAATAAACGAGGGTTAAGTTTCTTTGTGCTTTTCTCTACCTTTATGAATCTTGACATATTGTTTATTTCTAGTTCTTCTTTGAAAAAGAATTTAAACCTTCTTGAATACCGGCCTGATCCTAGTGATCAACAATCACGTTTAGAAATAGCCAGGTAATTTTTAGTCCCACGTTAATTTAATTAGCCGATACTCTCCACAAGTTTCAAAATTTATATACCGGATGGGGACGGGGTTGTTACTGTTGGATCCTTAATTCTATATTAGGTTTACATGTTAATAATTATATATTATAGATTGTTATATAAGATTAAGTCCATTTAAATATAATCCGTTAAGATTTAAGTAATTTGTGTTTTAATGTATCTGTTAGAGTGTGAGTCTTTATTGTATAAAGACTTAAGAGTAATTTTTATTTTTATGATAAACTAAAATAGAAATACTAAAAGATAATAAGAAAATTATCTATATCTCATGGTTATAGTTTCCAGATTACATGTGACATTCTATTCTTTCTGATATCCCATTATTAGAGAGAGCAGTGAAAAAATTAAAAGATTTTTTTAAAAAATGTGTAAATTTAGAAAATAAACTGTACAACTCTAAAGATTAATTTATTGTTAAGAATTCAAATACATTTCTACTTATTAATCTATTAATTCTTGATAATCTAATCCGATAGTTTTTAGATTTTATTGAGTGACAGTTGTCATAGAGAGATATTTTCTAACAAGTGCCTTTTGAACAACAATGTGGACTTCTAAACCTGGGCCAGGCCCAAGTAAAACGTATTGGATTTGTAAATGAGGTGTTTTTATAGTCAATTAACAGAACACCAACACCCTATATTATTCCTATAGAATTCGTTTCAAAATAATTTTATTTTTTATATGAAAATAAAAATAAAAATATTTTCAATCTCAAACATAAATGATTAGTAATTTTATCAAGAGGTTATTTTTAATATAAAAAAATTTATTAATGTCTCTCTTTCCC
>NW_010365594.1:107719-112935 GCF_000414095.1 Morus notabilis
CTTTCCCTATCTGCTCAAAAGAGGAGAAAACAAAAACAAAAAATAAAAAACGCCTAAAAGTCATTTTTAATTTATATTCCATTTTACACTAAATCAAAAAATTGTTTTCATTTCCATTTTTTATCTTTAATTGTGTCAAACGTCATTTCTCTTCCGTTTTCATTTTTTTCGCGAAAAATGTGAAAAATAAAATAAAAAACAACACCAAACACATCCAGCATTTCTGACCCTTTTTCTAACCTGAAGTTTTCCTCTCCCACTACCTCTCTTCCTCTGCTACATCTCTTTTTTCGCCTTGACGATGATCCAATACGACATTATTTCCTCCACAAGGTTGCTTTGAGATCCACGCCGATGCAACCATTAGAATCTGTTGGGATATATGTCCATAAATAAAATAATATGTAAATCTTTTGTTGATTATCAATGAAATGAGCAATTTTCTTAAAAATATTTTACATGCATGTGATGTTTTATAAATATCAAAATCTCTAGATTATTTTAGATGTAACTTTAAATATTGTATATAAGTGTTATATGCAGAGGATAATGTTTGAAGTAAAATAATCTAAACTTGTCCGTAATTATAAATTAAAGTTGAGATCTTTAATTTAAAATTACTAATGCGGTTCATTACATTCTGAATGAAACAATCTTATCCTAGATTGTTAATAATGAGATTATTAGAATGAAAGATTTTATGTAATATGATTACAGAGGATCAAAACGCGATTAATTATGAATATCTAATAAATTGCGTTATTAAATAGAGTATTCAATATAATCAATGATGGTCATATATGAATTGATCTTAATTCTGAGTAATTAATAGACTCTTATTTACGAAATTATATTCTTTGACATATTGAGTAATGACACATGTGAATAGTGTCAAAGTCTTAGTATATTGGGAGCATAGTAAAATAAATAGCCGGGAATATTAATTTACAAGATGAAATCCATTCCTTCATAATGAAGTAGATGAACGGTTCCCATAAGTGTTGATTCGGGGTTTGAATAATAAGAGTGCTCAATTTTATGATTGGAACATAAAATATATTATTCATTAGAGGATCAATGGTACTTATGGAGAAAGATATAATTAAAGAGGTCAACGGAAAATACCTAGCTTTAATTATGAACCGTTTACGGAGGATTAATTCGTATGTAGTGACTATATCAATGCACAACACAAATTCCGTGAACATAATTATTTAATAATTTTAAGAGTGCAATTCTAAATTTATAGTGGAGTAATTTGGAATTAATAACTTTGATATATTAATTAAGTATTAATTAATTGTCAAAAGTATTGGAGCTTAAAATTATAATGTCTACAGTTCCTCTTAACGGCTCCATAAGATTAATGTAAACTATATATATATATATATATCATATTGGGTTATGGATGAATTTAGTCACTTTTATAAATAGAGAGAACTTTTTTTTTACTCTCCACGTTTTTTCTTCTCTCCCTCGCTAATATATATATATATATATATACATATATAAAAGAAAGGAAACGTACAGCTTAGAAGCACACGTTTCGTCAGTCAAAATTTTTCTGGTTTCATAGAATTAGTTTTTACTATTTTATTTTGATTAGATCAATTATAAAATAGGAATTAATATGTAATTTTATTTTTCTTTAATGGCGGATGGGTCATCATGGAAAAGTTCCAACTATTTTGTTTTTAGAAAAGTTTCAAACTATTAAAAAAAAGAAGAGAAGGGAGTTGCCAGTGACAGTACGGTCACCGGTGACAGTCGCCGGTGAGAGAAAAGCCGCTGCCATGGCCAAACATCGGCCATGGCAGAACTGCAGCGGCCATGGCAGAACTGCAGCAGCCATGAGGCTACTGCAGGTTACTGCACCTAGAGGTGCAGTCACGGGCTTGTGAGAAGCCCAGGCCCAAGATGGGCATCTCTGCCTCAATCAGTGAGGTAGAGACAATGTAATATGTGTCAGCTTTCCATCCGGCCCAGATCACCCAAAGGACGGCCTTTAGGCATCCCAGTTCCTTTTTTTTTATTTTTTTTATTATTAGTTTTTGAAATCAAAATTTTTTTTGGAGATTCACCGAAAGGGAGACATGAAGATGAAGGAGACTTGAAGATAGAGAATTACAAGAAGACTTATTGTGATGTAATTTTACTTTTATTATTATTTTGGGGTTGTAATTCTTAGGTCTATAGAACCTGGTCAAGTTTTTCCATTTCACTTGCATGTATTTATTTATTATGATTGATAAAAATTGTATTGTCATGCATCTAACATGCCATCATAGGATAGAAAATGCCTACCTAATTTTTATGTATGATGTATCATGCGCATTAATTATTTATTTTAATTCTAAAATTATTTTAGTAAATTAAATTAATTAAATGCGTCAAATTGTTGAGTTTAATGAGATTAAATTCAAAGTTATCAAATTTAATAAGATTAAATTTAAGGTTGTTAAATTTAGTGAGATTAAATTTAAATTAATAAATTAGCAAATAATTTTGCAAAATTTAAATAAGTTAAATGTGAAATTTATAAATTAAAATGTTAAATTTTAAAATTGTCACAAATGACTTAATGTAATTTTAAAGTTGTTTAAAATTAAATGGAACTTAATGACTTAAATTGTTTAAATTCACTAAGAAGTATAAAGCAAGTGTTATTTTATAAAATAAATATACCATTTGTAAATAACGAGTGAGATCGGGTAATATGACAATATAACCCAGAGGTCTCCACCGTTAGTACAACACCGTGAGTAATTAATGAGGCCCCGAGACATTTTGATTTCGTCATGCCTACGGAGGGTATTCATGAATTATAATAACAAGGTTGGCTTCCAAAGAGATATGATCTCTAAGATGTATTTTAGAATTAACCTACCCTACAGCGGCAACTTCTAAGTTAAGTCTAAAAGATTTGAAACGGTGGGTTGCACTCATAAAGAGATAATTAAATTAGTTAATTATTTTCTTGGCCTAAATAAAAGGAAATTAATAAATATTAGAAGTATAAGATATTTCAGATAGTTTTTATTAATTGAGATAGTCTCATTTTAATTAGCAACTATTTGACCTACTATACGGCAGCTTTTAATTATGGTGATTAAAATTTCTTAGGGAATTAAACATGTATTTGTGTATTTAACTGTGCATTCATGCATCATATTTATATGTCTTAAATTTAGTAGTGATATTTATGCAAAATGTTGATTGAGTTAAATTCCTTATTTTCAGTGAAAATGTCAAATCCTATTTTCGTACTTTTCACTTCCTAAATTTTGAATGGGGAAAATATTGTGAAAACTACCATGTTTTCCTTAAGGAGGATTGCCCTCCAGTGCCTCCGGCCAATGCCGCTAGGGCTGTGACTGAGCGATATGATCGCTGGGACAACGCCAACAACAAGGCTCGTTGCTACCTGTTAGCAGCAATGAATGAAGTACTGAGAACTCAGCACAAAGGCCTTGCAATTGCTAGAGAGATCATGGACTCTCTTCAGAGGATGTTTGGACGTCCATCTGATTCAACCCGGCACGCTGCTGTCAAAGCCATATTGAACGCCCGTATGAAGAATGGTTCTTTTGTACGTGAGCATGTGCTTAAGATGATTAATCATCTTAATGAGGCTGAAATTAATGGCTCTCAGATTGATGAGAAAACCCAAGTTGGCATGATATTGGAGCACTTTCTCCTGATTTTCTTCCATTCAGGACAAGTTATTTAATGAACCAAAAGAATGATAACTTGACTGAGCTCTTGAATGAGCTGCAGCAATTTGAGTCCTTTATAGGTGATAAGGGAGGCAAGGCAAATGTTGCCGAAGCCAATGCAACTGAGGGAAAACCTTCTTCTTCAAAAGGGAACAAGAATAAAAGAATCAGGGGAACAACAAAGGCAAAGGGAAAAAAAAGATCCAGAAGAACAAGAAGAAGAAGGCCACTCCAAACCCTAAAAGAAAATGTTTCCACTGCAACCAGGATGGCCACTGGAAGAGGAACTGCAAAAAGTACCTCGATGAGTTGAAAAAGAAAAAGCAAGGTAAATCACATTTCTTGGTCATGGAAACATGTTTAGTTGAGAATGATTTCTCTACCTGGATAGTTCATTCAGGGACATCTAATCATGTTTGTACTTTTTTGCAGATGCTGGAAACGTCCAGGGATCTTGAAGGGGGATCTTTCCAGATGAGAGTGAATAATGGGGCAAGGATCTCAGTGACGGTAGTAGGGATAATGCAACTGACTTTTGCAAATAATAAATATTTATTATTAGACAATGTTTATTTTATTCTAAATTTCAAACGAAATTTACTTTTGGTTTCTAGATTGCATGAACTATTTGTTTCAGTCTCTTTTGATATTGACTCTGTATCTTTATCTAAGAATAAAATTCAAATTTGTTCTGGTTTTGTGGATGATAGTATTTACTTTGTTAAATTCATATTCAACGAAATGCTACAAACTAAAATATTCAAAGTCGCTGAACTAACCCCTAAAAGAAGAAATGTTTGTAACGAAAATGAAACATAATTGTGGCATCTAAGGCTAGGTCATATAAACATAGATAGGATTGAAAGACTAGCAAAATATGGTCCTTTGAGGGAGCTAAAGGTTGGCACTCTACCGGTTTGTGAATCTCGTCTAGAAGGAAAAATGACCAAGATGATATTTTCAACAAAGGGTGAAAGAGCAAGGACATCCCTTGAAATCATACATACCGACGTATGTGGTCCTTTGAATGTCAAAGCGAGGGGAGGCTATGAATACTTCGTCACATTTATTGATGATAATTCGAGATTTAGATATGCATACCTGATGCAAAAGAAATCCGAAACCTTTGAAGTTTAAAGAATTTCGTGCCGAAGCTGAAAAGTAACTCGGTAAATCAATCAAAACTCTTCAATTAGATCGAGGAGGAGAGTGTTGGGAATGGTGTCCTAGAAGCATGAGATGTAATAGGATATTTATTATTTATTTAATAAAATAGTTTATTCATTATTTTATGTGCATATATTTATGAATATTTTGTGAATATCAATGAAAATTCCATGATTATTTATGTAACCTTAAACACTGTATATAAGTGTTATATACGAGAGGATAATGTTTAAGGATAATAATCAAAAAGCAATGTTCATAATGAATTTAATTAAAGTTCAGAATCTTTAATTAAAACATTATTAATACATGTCATTCCCATTTAGAATGGAA